>NC_092325.1:11387272-11690303 GCF_036785885.1 Coffea arabica
GATGATATTTTGGTGTATTCTAAGAATGTGAAGGATCATGAGAAACATTTGATAATTGTTTTACAAATCTTGAGGGGACATCAATTATATGCTAAGTTTAGCAAGTGTGAATTCTGACTAAAAGAGGTGACTTTCTTAGGGCATATAATTTCTAAGGATGGGATTAAAGTGGATCCAGCTAAAGTTGAAACTGTTTCGAAATGGAAACGACCGGAAAACCCTACCGAAGTTTGGAGTTTTATAGGATTGGCAGGGTATTACCGAAGATTCATCCAGGATTTTTCAAAAATTGCTGGGCCTATGACTGAGTTGACCAAGAAAAATGAAAAATTTATATGGAGTCTTAAGTGTGAAGGAAGTTTTCAGGAATTGAAAAGACGATTGACAAGAGCGCCTGTGTTAGGTTTGCCAAACAGAAAGGATAGTTTTGTGGTTTACACAGATGCTTCTAAGGAAAGTTTGGGATGTGTTTTGATGCAAAATGATAAAGTGATAGCATATGCCTCTTGGAAATTGAAACCGCGTGAAGGAAATTATCCGACTCATGATTTGGAGTTAGCGGCTGTGGTCTTTGCTTTGAAGAAATGGAGACACTATTTGTACGGAGTAACATTTGAGGTTTTTACAGATCCAAAAAAGCCTTAAGTACTTATTTTCTCAAAAGGAGCTGAATTTGAGGCAACGTAGATGGATGGAATTTCTGGAACATTATGATTGTACGATTAAGTACCATCCTGGGAAGGCCAATGTAATGGCCGATGCTTTAAGCCGTTAGGTACAAATGGCTGGATTCATGGTTAAGGAATTTCAATTGTTGGAGGAAGTTAGTTATTGGAATCCTCGATTAGAACCAAGGAAAGTAATTTTGGAAAATATTGTAATAACCTCCACTTTATTGGAACGCATTAAGGAATCTCAGGAAAAGGACCCTGAAGTGCAAAAGTTGGTGGAAAAAGCTAAGATGGGAGACAAGACGCATTTTAATTTGGGATCAGATGGAATATTGAGATTTCGAAATCGGATAGTAGTACCAAAGGACGAAACACTTAAGAAGGAAGTTTTGGAGGAAGCACACCGATCGAAATTTACGGTACACCCTGGAGGGAATAAAATGTACCAAGACTTGAAAAGTCTATATTGGTGGGAGAATATGAAGAAGAAAATTGCCCAATTTGTTCAGACATGCTTGGTTTGTCAACAGGTTAAAGCCGAACATCAAAGACCATCAGGACTTTTGCAACCTCTAGAAATACTTGAGTGGAAATGGAAAAATATTACCATGGATTTTGTATCAGGCTTACCAAGAACACAGAGAGGCCATGATGCCATTTGGGTAATAGTGGATAGATTGACTAAATCGGCTCATTTTCTACCGATTAACATGAAATACCCGTTAGAGAAGCTGGCCAGGTTGTACTTGGATGAGATCATTAGACTACATGGTATACCTGTGAGTATTGTGTCAGATAGGGATCCAAGATTTGTTTCGAGGTTTTGGCAAAAGATACAAGAAGTGTTGGGGACTAAATTAAACTTTAGTACCACCTATCATCCTCAGACTGATGGACAATCTGAAAGAACAATTCAGACCCTTAAGGACGTGTTAAGGACTTGTGTACTGGATTTTGGAGAGAGTTGGAGTAAGTTTTGACTTTAGTGGAATTTGCCTATAACAATAGTTTCCACTCTTCTAATCAAATGGTCCCATATGAAGCACTTTATGGTCGGAAGTGTAGATCCCCAATTTGTTGGGATGAAATAGGTGAACGAAAAATTTTAGACCCGACTACCGTATCTTGGATTGAGGAAGCTAATGAAAAGGTAAAGTTGGTACGGCAAAGGATTCAAACCGCTCAGAATAGACAAAAAAAGTTATGCCGACAATCGGAGAAAGGATTTGGAGTTCACTGTTGGAGATATGGTATTTCTCAAGATTACGCCTTTAAAAGCAAGCTTGATGTCCGGAAAAGGGAAGAAACTATAACCAAGGTTTGTAGGGCCTTATAAGATTATTCAACGAGTTGGGAATGTAGCCTATAAGCTGGAATTACCGCCGAGCTTATCTCGAATTCATAACGTGTTCCATGTGTCCATGCTTAAGAAGTATCATCCAGACCCTTCTCATGTTTTACAACCGGAGAGTGTTGAGATCGATGAAACCCTGACCTATGAGGAAAGACCGGTAAAACTTCTGAATCGAAAGGTGAAAGAATTGAGGAACAAGCAGATACCACTAGTGAAAGTTCTATGGAAGAACCACGGAGTAGAGGAAGCAACATGGGAAGTTAAAGAGACAATCAGAGAGAAGTATCCAGACTTGTTCATCAACCAAGGTAAATTTATGAGTAATTGAGGTTCAATTTTGTGAAATATTCTTTAGATTGTACTAGTGTACAATCTTCCTTGATAATTGGGATATTTGAGTGATTATCCACTATTAATTGCCAGGCGCACAAGGAAACCTTCAAGAGGATCTTACAGTGGACACTTGAACTTCCAAAAAATAATTTTTATTGAATTGCTCGGTGAGTGTCAAGTGTGTGAATCCGTGATACCTGCTTATTTGTTGTGATTGTTGGAGATTTTAAAAATGAAGGCGGGTGTGTACTTTATCACACTCGTTCTAATTTTGAATGAATGAATGAAATATATCGAATGAATGAATGAAATGCAATGGTATGTTATAACTACATACGTCGTTGGAGTGAATCTCCTCGACTTTCAAATGAATGGGGGACGCCCAAACTCATAGGCCGACCTTGGACTCGAGCAGGCAATGGGCTTGGTCAGGAACCTGGGCGAGCCATGAGATATATAAGCTCGACCTAATGAGAGGTCTTGCTTGGCATACTCATGGAGTATCGCCTTATAAATGACTTGTGGGCCCTGGAGGTGTACGGTGGATGGAGGGAAGTAAGTGGTGATCTACGGAAATGGAAATACCGACCCGGTTGACGGAGGGTCATCGCGGGAAGGTATATGAATGGCATCGGCAGAGCGAGTGGAACTTAGCTCCTGAGAGCTACTATATCCTTGAATTGTTTCTGATTACTTTTCCTACTCGAATGGTTGATTATTGAAATATCACGGTTTTATTTAATAAATTTGGGATTGCTATTTGAACAATGTGCTTGCATGTGTGTTCTTGGCCTCACGAGCATTTAGCTCACCCTATAGTTTTGTTTTCCTTAACAGGACCGAATCTCGGAGAAGTATGGAGAAATCCTTCGTTGTTCTTTTGTTTAGGATTTCTACTATATTTTGGCTATGCCCTGGTTTGGGTTGTACTTTTGGAATTGAAATGTAAAAATTTGGGCCCTGACGTGTATTTAGAATTTAAGTCGTATTATGATTACCCGATGTACTGGTTACATGTTAAGTGACTTGTTAAGTTTGAACGCTTCCGCATTATTTGTATTCATGTTGCTCTCTTCGAAATGTTCGGTTTGGTTTTAAGTTGAATGGAATTGCTTGAGTCCTGGCGAAAGTTGGGCAGGCGTTCCGCGGATACCCTTTGGTTCGCCTTAGGGAGATGTGGGGGCGTCACAGGCTGATGCTTTATGTCGTCAAGTGCAAGTGGCATGATTGATGATTAAAGAATTGTACTTGTTGGAAGAGGTTAGTTGTTGGAATCCTCGACTCGAACCGAGAAAAGTTATTCTGGAAAACATTGTCGTGAAATCCACTTTGTTAGGACGTATCAAGGAAACTTTGGAAAAGAACCCTAAAGTGCAAAAGTGGTTGGATAAAGTGAATAAAGGAGAAAAGTCGGATTTTAATTTGAGTGTGAATGGCGTACTAAGATTTCGAAATCGTATAGTAGTGCCAACGGACGAAAAGCTTAAGAAAGAAATCCTGGAAGAAGCGTATTGATCTAAGTTCACGGTACATCCTGGAGGGAATAAAATGTACCAAAACTTTAGAGTTTGTACTGGCGAGAGAGCATGAAAAAGGAAATTACCCAGTTTGTCCAAACTTGCTTAATTTGCCAGCAAGTTAAAGCCGAGCATCAGAAACCGTCTGGTCTATTACAACATTTAGAAATACCCGAATGGAAGTAGGAAAATATTACCATGGATCTTATATCTGGATTACCAAGAACTCAAATAGGTTATGATGCAGTTTGGGTGATATTAGATAGATTGACCAAATCGGCTCACTTTCTGCCGATTAGTATGAAGTACTCATTGGAGAAATTAGCGAAGCAGTATTTGGATGAAATTATAAGGCTACATGGAATTCCAGTAAGTATTGTGTCTAATCGAGACCCTAGATTTGTTTCACGGTTCTGACAGAAAATACAAGAAGTGTTGGGGGTCAAGTTGAATTTTAGCACTACTTACCATCCTCAGACTGATGGACAGTCTGAGAGGATGATTCAAACTCTTGAGAACATGATGAGAACCTGTATTTTGGATTTTGGAGAGAGTTGGAGTAAGTATCTGACATTAGTGGAGTTCGCTTATAATAATAGCTTCCACTATTCAAATGGCTCCGTATGAATCTCTATATGGATGAAAGTGTAGATCTCCAATTTGTTGGGATGAAGTAGGTAAACGAAAGATTTTAGACCCACCTACAGTACCATGGATTGAGGAGGCACGAGAGAAAGTGAAATTAATATGCCAGAGAATTCAAACCACACAGAATCGTCAAAAGAGCTATGCAGACAATCGAAGGAAGGATTTAGAGTTTGCGGTTGGAAACCAAGTATTTCTTAAGATTACTCCTCTGAAAGCGAGTTTGATGGCAAGAAAAGAAAAGAAACTACAACCGAGATTTGTAGGACTATACAAGATTCTTCAACATCTAGGAAATGTGACCTATAGGCTGGAATTGCCACCAAGTTTATCTCGGATCCACAATGTTTTTCACTTATCGATGATCAAGAAAAATCATAGAGTTCCGTCTCATGTTCTACAATCGGAAGATATTGAGATTGATGAGACGCTGACTTAAGAGGAAAGGCCAATGAAGCTTCTAGATCGTAAGATGAAAGAATTGAGGAATCCCGTTGGTGAAAGTTCTTTGGAGAAACCACGGACTCAAGGAGGCAACTTGGGCAGTAGAAAAAGAAATTTGAGGAAAATATCCAGATCATGGTATGAAATTTCGAGGACAATATTTTCTTAAGGGGGAGAGGATGTGAGGACTCATTTTTATTCTTAAAATAATTATTTTATAATTATTTGCCTTAGTATTTGTTAATTATATTATCATTACATGAATTCTTTTTAAGTTTCGCCTTATCGCACGTGAATCGGAAGTTCGCGTATTTCGCATCAAAACGACTAAGTGGAGATTTAAGAAATTTATATTAGACTACTAAGAGTGAATAATTGCAGTGTCATGGGAATTACATTTGAGAATTAGTGCACTAATGCAACAAACAAGAGAAAAAAAGTGGTAGTTCGGGACATTATACGCGCACTATTTCTAGTTGACTTTTGCACAAATTTTGGCCACAAATTCCTTAATCTTCCAAAGGAAGCTTCACAATACAAAACACTCTCTCTCCTCACTCCATAGTTTGGCTGAAAACAGCAAGGGAAAGAAGAGAAAAGCTTCACTCCATCTCACTTCATCTTGCTTCCATTTCCTTCACAAATCACTACCCAACTCACATATCACTTGGAGATTAACTTGAGCTTGGAGGAAGGCTTCATCTTGGGGGATTTCTTGGAAGTTTAGTGGTGAAAAATTCTGGTTTCTACAAGGGTAAGAGGTAAACCTATCAACTCTTCTAATCTCTCCCTTTAATACAAGATTTACGGTTGGATTTGCAAGAGTTTGAATCCTAAGCATGACACTAGATAGAGGACTTGAGGAAATCTATTTTCTTGCTTTAATTGTTAGGTTAGCAGTTTTGGTGATGCCTATAGGTAGCTGGTTTGAGGTGTAATTAGTTTATTGTGGTTGTTTATGTGTTATTTGAGGTGTATACGGTTAGAAAGTGAAGGAAAAATCGAAGGAAAGTGGTGCACTAGAGCTGGCCAAAAATCTGTCCTTGTTGCTCAGTGATTATTTCAAATTTTTGGTACTTGTTTTGTTGTGAAATTGGTTGATATATGTTGTATATTGTGTGTAGAAAGTGTCTACCAAAAATCATTTGATTTGGTTGAGCAAAACTTAGATTTTCGAAATTGAAAGAAAGCTGGAAATGGTAATCTGGCAGCTCGAACAGTACCACTTTGTTTGAACATATCTCTCTGTATATAAGTTGAAATTTAGTGCCGTTAGTGGATTCAAAACTAGACATCCGTAGCTTTCTGACAGCATAAAAAATCACTCGCTAGTTCATTTTGAGTCATCCGTAGTGATTTGGCAAAGTTTGCTGCCCTGTTATGAATATTTGTCTGAGAGGACATGAGAAGCTGCAACTTGTGGCTTGAATTCGAACTACTTGTGAACTGATTTTGGAAATATTTTCTTCTGATGAAATGTGGCATTTTGAACCTAGTTTCCAATGTCCCCAACCATTCATAATTTGAACTTGTATTGAATGAGATATGACCTGATTTTGAAAGTGCAATAAAGCTAGAAAACTAGAAAGCTTTTCCTTCTTGCTGGCTGACTGGTCTATTTTGTTGTGGGATGTTTTATTTCGAAACTTTTGATGTCAATCAACCTTCAAGTGTTTATTAAAGTTTTTTAGGACCCTGGTTTCAAAAATGAATTGAATTTGGACTGATTTCATTGTGCAAAATATTTGGAAAAAGAAAGGAAAGCAAGAAGACAGATTTGCTTTGAAATATTTTCTGAACTTTGGTTGTCTTGTTAACTATCTTTCCGTGGGATTTTTTGTGTGAAATTTGATAGAGAAGTAGTCCTTATATGGGAGTTTCAGTATACCAAATTTAGTATAATTCTAAGACTATTTCGGTACCCAAATGATGTTCCAAAAACTGCTCGTCAAATCTGGAAATTTAACTGTTCCAGTGGTGAAAGTTACAGACTTTGAACTGCTATATCTTGATACTCAAAACTCCGAATTTAGTTCCGTTTGTCCTATTTGAAACTTTGTTAGGAACTCATAATTTGTTACGAATTTCAAAGGTTAGTTCACTTTTTGTGAATTTTTCCGAATTTCTAAAGATTGCCGAAAAACATGACTTAAACTGCCTTACTTGTTCAGAACAGCCACTTTGAGTTAAAAATTGATTGCCTTCTATTTAGAATCTTGGAAAAGTGTCTTCTAGGAATTTTTTGTAATTCCAATGGTATAAAGTTTTCCAATTTTGAACCTACTGAGTGCAAGTTCTGATTTTTCTAAATTTGATGTGCAAAACTGAAATTTTCCGACTTGATGGGAAATGAGTGTTTGGAGACTTTTCCCTAATCATTGATATTGATTGATTGTTTTAAACTCGATTTCATGAAGGAAATCAGTTTTTCTTGTGTTATAAAATCCTCACTTTTGAACCTCGATTTTTGAGTGATTAAAGTTCTCTTTTGTGGTATTGACTAGCCTAAATAAGTGTACCTTCTTTCTTGGTTAATACGTGATTGTGAGTGAAAGTACTCGTTATTTGCCCAGGCACTCAAGGAGATCTTCAAGAGAATCTCGAAGCGGACGCCTAAAGACTTAATTGTTCACTCATTCACTTTTTTTTTGACTTGGTGAGTGTCAAGTGTATGAAATGTTGTTACGTGCTTAACTATTCTCATTGATTGAGTATGTTGAAAATGTCAAGTCGAGTGTGTACTTTATCGCACTCGTCCTAGTTTAAATGAAGTGTATTGAATTGCTAAGTGAATTAAGTGAAGTGTTGCAAAAGTAAATTATGCTATGGTTGCATATGTCGATTGGAGTGAATCTCCTCGATTTAAATTCATAATAGTAGGGGATGCCCAAACTCATCAGCCGACCTGGCTACTCGAGCTGGTATGGGTTTGGTCGAGAAGTTTGGTGAGCCATGAGAAAAAAAAGTATATAAGCTTGATCTATTTGAGAGATCTCGCTTGGCATACTCGAGTAGTATAGCCTTATATAAAAGAAGCGCGGGCTCGGAGCAGGGGGTATAATGGTGAACGGGAAAGTGTAAGTGAAGTTCTACGGATTTATAACCTACCCGATTGATGAAGTGTCAACTCGTGGAGGTACTAGATCGAGCAAGTGGAACATAGCTCCTGAGAGCTCCCGTATCTTTATCAAGTGTGTTTTATTGTTAATTGTGAACTACTTGAATGTTATAGCTTTCATTCTTGTTTAAGTGCTATTGTTATTTGAACTACGTGTTTTGCATGTTTTCTTGGTCTCACGAGCACCGCTCACCCCGTTAGATTTGTTTTCCTTAACAGGAGTTGAAATGGAAGGATTTATTGAGAAACCTACATGAAGGCTCTTTTGATTAGAATTTTGGATGTACTGATTAGACGACTTTTGGAAGTTGTACATTTTGGGAAAAATTGATGTATTTTGAAAACTTGTGATGTAAGATTGAACACTTGTGTATGGAAGCGACTTTGTTTTTTAGTTCGACTTTTATTATTTTGGTTATTTGCCTTAAGTTGGATTGGAATGGTATCGAGTTCTGACGAGAGTTGGGCAGGCGTCCCACAAATAAGCTACTAGGTCCCCTTGATTCCTATAGTTGGTACAGCAGCCTTTCCCTCAAATTTTTAACCATTTTAAATTTTATTTCTAGCCGCAAATCACACACCAACGAACTCAAAACACAAACAAGTGCCAATAAAGCATTTCCTAGCCAATTTTATACCAAAATATCCATTCAAACTCCAAGAAATTTCCATCAGCTAAGCTGGAAATGGTATGACAATCATGCAACTTCCAACCAAAATTCCAGACATAAAATTTAAATTTTTCCACCATAAAATTCACATGCGATACCGAATAATGAGTATACTAAACATATTTCATGAGTTCTATGTCGACCCCACCTCCTCCTAGGGCATACCCAAGGGTTTGGCGGACCACCTGCCTAACTCTTACCAGGATTCACTCATTAACATTTTAGAAATAGCCGTTCAAGCCTTGAAATTAACATAAAAGCTCCATTTCTAACCAACAATTCAAACTTAATTTACAATCCAAGAGTAAAACATAGGATTACATTTCTAAAGATTTTAAATACATCTCATCTACAAAAGTACAAGTACGAGAGATTATACACACTAGTTCATGGCTACTTTCTCCAGCCTCTACTCCTGTAAGGGAAACAAACTAATGGGATGAGTTAAAAACTCAGTGAGGTTCCCAAAGAAGCAAACAAGCAGGTAAAAATGGGAAAATTTACACTTAGCACTTTGCACATTTGGCACAATAATAAGCAGTCATTCAAGAATCAATCATTCATTCATTCATTCATGTGTATATAAAAGTGTTTAACCATGTTCCTAAGTTGATTCGGTTTGGAAATGGTCTTTTCTATGGTTATCTAAAGTTGTTGTGCTTGTTTGGGTTTCAAATAGTGAATATTATCTTCTCGAAGTTCTTTTGAGCGGTTGGTAGGGTTTACGCTCGTTCCGGATCCGTAGTCCCGGCGAGAGCTGGGCAGGCGGTCCGCCGAACCCTTTGGTTCGCCTTAGGGGGGGTGGGGCTGTCACAGTTGGTATCAGAGCCTGCTCCGCGTGGTCTCTGCGCGGAGTGAGCTTGGGCCAAGTGGTGTTATGGTCCCGATTCCGTGAATGTGTACGAATGTTTAAGTGCTCTTTTGAGCATAAGCTTTGGATCATGAAATGTTATAGGTTTTAAACCTTTATCATGGTACTTGGAGACAATAGATCTGTAGGTCAGGTAAGAATCTCGATTGTAGATGAATTACTCTTGGGACTGGCCAGCCCGAGTTGTGAATTATCTTATTTTGGGATTCTTGTGCCCGACTACTAAATAGACAAGAGCCTAGGTTAGAAATGACTTGGACGGATGAGAAATTTGATTCTATGGAACATCATGTGATGTGTTAGGGTTTCATTACGGATGATTAATCTTGCCTAAGATATAAATTGTATTATTCTCGTAGATTGTGCCTGGAACCCTAGAGAGGGATAGCTTTTAGTTGGTTGGTCTTGTACCATTGGTCTAGTGAGTAATATTCATGATGGTTCCTTTTGCTTGTATCTAATTGATTGCTATTGTGTGATCTGTCTGTGTTAGATATGATATATGTATATTGCCAACTTTTATCACTTGCACCTGCATACTTTGGTTTTAATACCGTATTCGTGGTCCAACCCTAGACTGGTTAAGCCATATGGAAGGCGCCCGTAGTGGACGTGGTCGTAGTCGCGGAATTAGCCAACCCACGACTGAAGGTGATTAAAGGGGAACCACGTCTGAACCAAACCCTGAATCCAGGATTGATCCGAACGTACAAGTGGCCGCAGCCATTCAACGAATGACTGACCTTTTGGCACACGTAGTAGAATATCAAGGTCAAAATCCTATTCATCAGCCGGAAAATCCTAGTAATCATATCGAGGGTGAGGATAAAGCTCTTGAACGATTTCAGAAGTTCTCGCCACCGAAATTCCTGGGAGGACCAGACCCTGACGTGGCCGAGAGGTGGCTAGAGAAGATGATTGATATATTTGCTGCGTTGCATTATACTGAGGAGCGACAGGTGACATTTGCTGTCTTCCAACTGGAGGGAGCAACCCGTTCTTGGTGGAATATCATAAGACTGAAATGGGAAAGAGAACAAACCCCAAGGACGTGGGTGAATTTCATGAGAGAGTTCAACACGAAATATTTTCCACCCTTGATCCAGGTAAAGAAAGAAGATGAGTCTATTAGACTCCGCCACAGAACTCAAACCGTCGCCGAATATGAGAGTCAGTTCACCCGGTTGTCCAAGTTCGCTCCCGAACTAATAGTGACTGAGCAAAGGAGGATAAAGTGTTTTGTCCAAGGATTAAACGTTGAGATTTAGAAGGACCTGGCCGTAGCCCAACTCAATACCTTTAGTGATGCTGTAGAAAAAGCTCAACGAGTTGAAAATGCGAGGTTACAAGTCAAGAACTTCCAAACCAAGAAAAGGGGATTTCCTGGAAGTAGCTCAGAGCAAGAGGATAAGGGTACGCTTTCTAAAATTGGAAGGGGAAGCGGGGGAGCACAATTACTGAGGATGTCAAGTGGTGCCTCACAGAGAGGTTCAGTTTCCACTTCCCGTGGTCCCTGCGGGTACTGTGGGAAGCCGAATCACACGGAGGATGTCTGCTGGAAGAAAGGGAGAAAATGTCTGCGTTGTGGGAGCGCAAATCATCAAATCGCGAACTACCCAAGCCGATCTCGAGAAGGGAGTAGGAGCCAACAGACAACCACGACCAACTCTAACCAGTCGAAGGGGAAGAAGAATGGACCAAAGGTGTCGGCTCGGGCGTATGTACTAGAGCAACATCAAGCCCCTGACTCGTTTGAAGACGGGGAAGGTAAGATTCAAGTATTCCATTGTCTGACCACTACAATGGTGTATGAGACGTTCAATTTGAGAAGGAAAAAAAAACTATACGAAAGAATTCAATGAGCTTGGCTGGTGAAGGGACACTAATTGGTTAGCTAGGTGCGATGCTCAATTTGACTGTGAGATAGAAGTAGTAAAATTTTTGTATCCTGAAGAAAACGATGATAAGGAATTTCGAGGACGAAATTCTTTTAAGGGGGAGAGAGTGTGAGAACCCATAAATTTTCGTATTTTCTAGGGTTTTATTTTATTTAATCGCACGTTTTTCTGTAATTTCTTTATTAGAAAAATTTCTAACTCGTTTTATGAGTAAATAGGGTTTTTAAAACATTTTTCTAGTATAATTGAGTTAATAAGATTTTCGGAGCGTATACCGGACGTGGGACCCGCTAGTGCGGTAAATTCGGCCAACTAGGTTAAGTTTAGTATATCGGATTTATTTTACCAGGTGTTAAGAGATAAGTAGAGGTTCCCAAATGGATTGGTGTGAGAGAGACAAAAGGATAAGTATGCATTAATAAGGGTGACAAGTGTCACCTTGTGATGGAATCTTAAGTTTTGACCACTATTCATAACTTTACCATTTAATCAAAATTGGCCAAAAATCATCTTCATTCTTTCCCCTCTTGGCCGAATCACTCTAGGGAAAAAAATCTTCAACTTTTTTCATCTCAAATCTTACTCAATCATCCAATCTAACCGATTAAACTTGAGTTTCCTCCATAAAACCCCTTAGTTTAGTGGTATTAAGGTTGGTAGTGAAGTGGTTTGGAAGACTAAGGTACCAAGTTGCTTCTTTTCTTGGGTTTGCAAGGTAAGTGACCAAGGAACCTTTCCTTTAATCTTGTTACTGTTCAATTGATGGCTTATGAGAGTTAAATAGATGGTTTTAGGTGTTGTTTCATGCCTTGTGGTGGAAATTGGTGAATTTTCATATTTAGTCATGATTTGTCTGTTTTCATATGATTAATATTGTGTGGCCATGGATGATGGTCTAGTATGGGTTAGAATGAAGCTTTGGTATGATAATTGTAATGATTAGTGGAAAATTTCTGGTTTGAAGCAAAAATTTCCAGATTAGGGTTTCCATTTTTTTCCCTTCAGCCTGGTACTGTTACCCATAGTTAGAGGCTGAATTAGCCTTGAGTTAAAACATGAAAGTTGTATAGGATGATGTTTTATAGTTGCCTGAAAATTTTCAGCCCAATCGGAGCAACGTAGCCTGTGAAAAGACCAAAATACCCCTGCTTCCCTGTTTCTATCCGAACATGCTAATCAGCTTCTGTAATTGGTTGTTGTGACCAGGAATACTACTGATTTGTTGTTTATGTCTTAAGACTTAAAGCCTTTTATCTTAGCTTTCAAATGGCTTTGGAATCAATTGAATTGGAGTTGTATATGCTGAGATATGACTGAATGAATCAGGACTGCCACAGTAAACTTCGAATTGGAAAATCTGGAGTTGTTTTGATAAATTTGACCTAGTTAGGGTGAGAACTAGACTGAGTGGTCTTCATGAAAGTTATATCTCTCTGTCTTAACTTCGAAATGGTGTAAATTGCACCCCAATCCAGTAAGTGTAACTCCAGTTGTGTCCGTTCTGCTAAATGACGTCAAAACTGTCTTTTGGTTTTAGGGTTTATAATTGGGGCTTTTCTAGGGTTTCTTTGTTGAGCAACCATTTGGTTGTTTTGAAGGGTATTGTGGCTCTAATTAAAGGTGTTTGATAGTTTGTGATTGGGTGTTGAGGTTTGGTTGGAAAAGTAAAGAAAGACAGGGGAAATGCTGTCAAAATTTTCGCGGAGCTTCTGCACAGTCTCAGGAAATTTGCTATATCTTGATGTAGGAATGTTGGAATTGAGTTCCGTTTATTGCATTTTAAACTATATTTATATGGCTATAAACCATGTAAATTTCAGACCCTGTTTATGTCTGTACCATTTATGGTGATTTTTCAAAGTTGACTGAAATATTGTATCTGTTCTGTCTTTCACTGGATAAAGCAGCAACTTGAGACTTGAATTTGACTGACTTGCATTCTGAATCTTATGAGGGTGTTCTCTGGAAAGTTATAGCCCTTTGAATGTATTTTCCAACGGTATAACTTTTACAAATTTTGGATTTACAAAACTTGAGATATGATTTTTCATATAGGGTTGCGCGAAACTGGAAAATCCTGTTTTCCTAGTATCGACTTCACTTTCATTTTCTACTTCAAATTTGGAGTTGGTCAGTCATTGTAGGTAGGGCTTTGAGGTTGTTCATGCCTTTAAGACTAATTGTTACCTTTTCACTCCGAGGTCACCTCTTTGCTTTACATTAATGGCTCTTTTGACTAGGCATATGGCTCGTAACCGAGTCTCACTTGCGAATTCCGTACTAGGTCTTGGAGTCGAGTCTTAAGTGTTTGCCTTGATTGTTCTAGGAGGTGCCAACGATTAAAGCCATACTTGGGAAGGAAACTTTTGAAGTTATCCTTATTTGAACTGGTGAGTGTACTACTCCCTTGCATTGTTGCTATTTGAGTTATCTGTACTTGAAATCTATGACATGAATGACTATGAATCCTGTTTAGTTGATTGAGACGAGGGTGTACTTTATCACACTCGTTCTCTTGCCTGTGTTGTACCAACTGAAATCTATTACTTGTACTTGTTATGAACTTGAGTTTGTTACTTGCACTTGTTATGAGATCGTTTGGAAGTGTGTCCAACGATCGTCCTGTTAAAGTTGATCGTCCTGCTAAACTTGAGCTCAACCTCATGGGGAGTTAATTAAATCGAGCCAGCAAGGGCTTGGTCGAGATAATTGACAAGCTATGGGTACCTGTTCCTGGGGAATCTTTGGGTATTGAGACTCTTGCTTCCGATATACTCAAGTATTTCCATTCCTATTCCTGTTTGGCGTTCAGGCCCAGTAAGGGGTATGTTTGGTGAACGGGGTTTTGGCATTAAAATGGTGTTCTACTAGACTGGTTTCTTTATTCGAATGTTGACGGAGGGTCAACGAGACTGGATCAAGTATAGCAACGGGGATTTGGCTCCTGAGAGCCACCTGTATCCTTTACATTGTGATGTTCATTCATTTCTCGTATTTGACATGGATGTGTGCCTCCAAAGTGCTTTCTCATGAATTCTACTGATTCTACTGTTTATACTGTTAGTACCTCATTGAGCTTTTAGCTCACCCCGTTTCGTTATCCTTGTTTTCCTTACAGGAAACCACCTTTTGGAGACTCTGATATTTTGAAGCATGAGTTGAGCTAGTTTTAGTATTCTTTTGTATAGCTCCTCGATGGTTGGAAAACCTTAAATGTATTTTAACTAAACAATTCCCTTTTGAATTGTAAATTTGCAACCATGTGTATATAAAAGTGTTTAACCATGTTCCTAAGTTGATTGGGTTTGGAAATGTTCTTTTCTAAGGTTATCTAAAGTTGTTGTGCTTGTTTGGGTTTCGGATAGTGAATGTTATCTTCTCGAAGTTCTTTTAAACGGTTGGTAAGGTTTACGCTCATTCCAGATCCGTAGTCCCGGCGAGAGCTGGGCAGGCAGTCCGTCGAACCCTTTGGTTCGCCTTAGGGGGAGGTGGGACTGTCACATTAATCATCTAAGAAGGTATACAATGATCAACCTCTTAATTCTTGATTTATGGAAGTTATATTGCACTTATGAGCTCATAGATTCATATGGGTAGTTTTATATTGTTGGAAATCTTATGAGTGGGCTCTATGAAATCCCACATTGGCTTGATGAACTAATTTGATGGGGTTTGATGTTATTTATGTTGGATTAGTGCTTAATCTAGTGAAAATAAGTGGTGTTGTGAAAGATAACTGAAAGGAAGTGAAAAGGAAAATTTTTACTGTTTCTGCCCCTGCCATTGCCGTGCACATTGGTGTACTTTCTTGTGGTCCAATTGACTTGTATTTGATTTAAATGTGTAATATAGGTTGTGTATAAAGTTTCCTCAAAAATTTACGTGATTTGGATGAGTGAATGTTGAGATTTCGAAAATTTGCCAAAGCTGGAAACAGGTGTCTAGAGTGCTCTGGTAGTGTTCTTGTTTAAGCCATAACTTTTTGCTCCGATGTCAAAATCGAGTGCCGTTTGTGGCACTAGAAACTCAACATTTCCAATTTTCCAATGGTATGAAATTCATGGCCTGATTCCACCTAAATGAGCCATACCAACCTTGTAAATTTGCCTGTTCTGTTTCTCATCTGTAGTGGAAGCCCTGTTCTGAGCTACAACTTGATGTTCAAATATGAGCTAGTTGTGGACAGAATTTTAAAATGATTCCTTCTAAGAAATTGTAGCCTTATGAATGTAGTTTTCAACATCACTGACCATGCTCAATTCTAAGTTGAATTGAGTGAGATGTGGCCGAATTTCAGAACTATCTTCGTGAAAAAAAAACCCTAATTCTGGACTGATCTATAGCTAATCTTGATTTGGGACTTGTTATTCGAAATCCTTGGTGTTAATCACCTATCAAACACATTTTGGATGTTTCCTAGACTTTGTCCTCATAAATGGATTGTGTTCGAGGAATTTTCCTTGGCCAAATGTTTGAGAAAAGGAAAACTAAAGTACAAGGCAGATTTGCCTTGGAAATTCTTGGAACTTCCATGATTTTGTTAACTGATTTTCCGTGCGAGTTTTTGCATGAAAATTTACCGAGAAATAGCCCTTAGATGGTAGTGTAATACTGCTAACTTTGGTGCCATTCCAAATTCATTTAGATGCTCAACTAAAGTACCAAAACTCAAGCTTTAAACCTGGAAAACCCCTGTTTGAGGAGGAAATTTCAGTGATCTTGAGCCACTATATCTTGGTGGTCAAAACTCCAATTCTTGTTCCACTTGTTGTTTTGAAAACTTTGATTGTAACTCTAATTGAGTTCCAAATTTTAGAGGCTAGTTCGCATTGTGTGAATTTTGCCGAATTTCCAAACTTTGCCAAAAATTAACCCAAATCTGTCTTGGCATTCCAAAACAGCCACTTTGAGCCAAATTTTGAATATCTTCCATTTGGAATCATGGAAAGGTTATTTTAGAAACTTTTAGTACTTTGAAAGTAGTTTCCAACGGTACCAAATTTTTCAATTTTGGACTTTCAGAGAGTAAGTTATGATTTTTCCAAGAATGCCCCTAAATTCGATAATTCCTAGTCTTTTGAAAAATTTTCGCGTGGGAACCATTTTCAAAGAATCCGGCCAGTTCTTGGCCGGATGAAAATTGAAAAAAAATTTCAGTTGCTCTCTGCCTGGAATCCGGCTAGATCTTGGCCGGATTGTGATGTGTCCCTTCTCAGTCCGGCTTCGGTCGTTCATTTGGAAAATAATTTACATGATTTCATACCTACTTACTTCCATCCAATGATTTTAAGGATAAAAATTAGATTTTCTTGTGTTCTTGGACCCGACTTTAAAACCTTGATTTACAAGAAGATTTTAGGCTCATTTTCACGATATTTTCTAGATTGTACATGTGTACGATCTTTCATGATAATTGGAATTTATAAGTGATAGTTTATTATCAATTACTCAGGCACCCAAGAGGACCTTCAAGAGGATCCCACGGTGAATGCCTGAACCTTCAAGTGGGTACTTCCTTGTTTCTTGTATTGGTGAGTGTCAAGTGTTTGAATACTTGATACATGCTTAATTGTTATAATTGATTGGAGATTTTGAAAATGGAGGCGAGTGTGTACTTTACCGCACTCGTTCTTATTTGAAATGAATGACTCATGATTGAAATGAAACAAATGAATTATGAATGACTTGATTGAATGAAATGAAATGATTGAATGCTTGAATGAAATGAAATGGTATGCTATGGCTGCATACGTCGTTGGAGTGAATCTCCTCGACTCTCAAATGTACATGGGGGATGCGCAAACTCAAAGGCCGACCTTAAAACTCTAGCTGGCATGGGCTTAGTCGGGAACCTCGGTGAGTCATGAGAATTACATGATAAGCTTGATCTATTAGAGAGATCTCACTTAGCATACTCGTGGAGTATCGCCTTATAAATGTCATGCGGGCCCGGTGCGGTGTATGGTGGACGGACATGAGAAGTAAGCGGAGTTCTACAAATTGGAAATATCGACCCGGTTGACGGAGAGTCATCACGGGAAGATATACGAATGAGATTGGAAAAGCAAGTAAAAATTAGCTCCTGAGAGCTACCATATCCTTGAATTGTTTCTGTTACATTTCATTGAATTGTTGATTACTCGAATGTTATTGAGTTTGTTTGGATTGGCATCATTTCAGATAAAATAATTTGCTTCACAAATTTCAATCACCTTTTTATCTTCCCAATCACCTTTTTATCTCACATACATCATATTACAAAAAGTGCTACAGTAATTAAATCAAATAAATCATCCAAATAAACTCTTATCCAAACAAACTCATTGTTACACTTATTGATTTGGAATTCTTATTTGGACAACATACTTGCATGTGTGTTTCTTGGCCTCACGAGCGATTGCACACCCCATAGATTTGTTTTCCTTAACAGGATTGGACATAGAGTAAGACTCGAAGAAACCCATAGGATGTACTTTTGTTTTAGGGTTTCAATGTATTTGACTAGACCTTTTGGCTATGTATATTTTGGAACTGATGTAGCTTTTGAGAATCCGATGTAAGGACTGGATGGTTATTATATATTGTTAAGTTCAATCGTTTCCGCACTTTCTTACTTTACTTCATGGTAATAACTAGTATTGTATTAAAATTGAATGGAAATTGTACTGAGTCCTGGCGAGAGCTGGGCAGGCGTCCCGCGGATACCCTTTGGTTCGCCTTAGGGAGAAGTGGGGGCGTCACATTCTCTCCAAAAAAATTCTCCACTACAAGCTTCCTTGCTCACTTGGTGCTGGTTGGTTTTGTGATTCCAATTCAAACAAGGCAAGAATCAAGATGAAGTTGGTGGTTTTTCTTCTCACTTTTCCTCTCCAAACTCATGGCCAAGACAAGAAAGAAATGAAGGAAATTTTGTGCTAGGAAAGATAAGAATAGAAGAAAGCTTCTTGGTCAAAAGTTGCATGGATGGCCAACACCTGGCAAGCCACCAATTTTCCTCTTGTTTTTGGTCAAAAATTTTGGCTAGCTTTAGGGTTAAATTAGAGAAGGATAAATGATAGGAAAATAAGACGATTAGGGTAAGAAAGTATTGGTTAAGTGGTGTTTTCGATCGGTAACAAACAGCGCAAGTTGGTTCAAGCCCACTTTTGTTTTGACTTATGATTCACTAATGTACTATTAACACTTTTAATCATATACTTCCTCCTACTTAATACCCGATCTTATCCACTAAATTTAGTATACACACTTCACCAATTGATCACACTACCACAATGCACCAATACCCTAACTTACACTAACTTTAAAAGTAAAACTATCGACTCTATTATTTATTACACCTATTAAGGGAAGTAATTAGTATTAAAGAAATTATCAATTAATTTATTCAAAATAAAAGAGAATTATAAGAAAATATAAGCAAATTTTCAAGTCCTCACACTCTCTCCCCCTTAAGAAAATTTCGTCATCAAAATTTTTACCTTCCATTGCCTTAGATGACTCTACAGCTTGTTGATTGTCTATGGAGTATACCCGCACTGTGAGGACTCATGTTTTTATTCTTAATTTAGTTATTTTTATAATTATTTGCCATAGTGTTATTTAATTATACTATTATTGCGTGAATTTTCCTTAAAGTTTGCTTTATCATGTTCGCGTCAAAATTTCTCGAAAGTCATGTCAGTACGACTAATTGGATATTTGATAGACTAGTAAGTATGAATAATTATAGTGTTAGAGGAACTACCTTGGAGGATTAATGTATAAATGTAACAAACAAGAGAGAAAGTGGTAGTACAATGTACTATTTCGCTACTATTGAGAGTTGACTTTTGCACCAATTTAAAGTTACCTTTTCTTCATTCTTCCTCCACAAGATTCACAACACAAACACCCCCTCACTCCCTCTTATTCGATCGAACCAAGGAAAGAAAAGGGGAAGAGAAAAAAAATTCCATCCTTGCTCCAATCTTGCTTGTTTATCATCCTCCAACCCATAAATTATTTGGAATTTCACTCTAGTTAGAAGAAAGGAGCAACCTTATGGAGTTTCTTGGTGAAGTAGTGGTGGAAAGACTTGCCTTCATCTAGGGTTTAAGAGCTCTAAGAAGTAACAACTTCATCCCTCTTTGTCCTTTCAATTTTTACAAAGTTGAGTGGTTGGATTTCATGGGTTTGAAACACTAATCAAGATTCTAGGCTAGTGAACTTGGGGAAACTTTTATCTTGCTTTATATCCTAAGCTAATGGCCTTGAGGTAACCTATGAGGTAGCTGACTTGAGGTTATTACTTGATTGTTGTTGTTTATGTGAATTATGGATTGAGATTGGCTTGGTAGTAGAGTGAAAGTTGGAAGAAAACCAAGAGAGGTGCTGGCCGAAATTTTTGTTCTTGTTGTCTTGCTTTGAATTCGAATTTTGTTGCTTATTTGGCTGCTAAACTGATTGATATATGTTGTGTTAGGTGTGTGGAAATTGACTTTCAAAATCATTTCAATTGGTTATACAAAACTAGGGTTTTTGAAAAGGAAGAAATCTGGAAATTTGCTATCTGGCTAGTCGGCTACTGGTTTTTTGTCTGAACATAACTCTTTGTACAAAAATCAAAATTGAGTGCTGCTTATGGCATTCAAAACTAGACATCAAGAGCTTTCCAACAGTGTAAAATTTCCCTGTTCATTCATTTTGAGAAAACCGTAGCGAATCGGCAAATTGGACTGACCTGTTTTATCTATTTGTCCGAAAGAAACTGGAAAGCTGCATCTTATGGCTTGATTTTGTCCCTTTTGTGAAAGGAGTTTGGAAATGATTTATCCTGATGAATTATAGAATTTTGAATCTAGTTTCTAACTCCATAAACCATTCTTAATTTGGACTTGTGTAGAGTTAGATATGGTCTGATTTCAAAACTATGTTGAAGCTTGGTGACTGGAAATCTTCTCAACAGGTTGTGAAAATCAGCCAACTTCAAACCATTGTATCTTGGTGCTCAAAGCTCTAAATTTAGTTCTACTTGTTGTGTTTGAAACTTGACTTGAAGCTCTGGCTGTGTTATAAATTTCAGAGGCTGATTCACTCCTTGTGAATTTTACCGAATTTCCAAATATTGCTGAAAAACCAAGACTGGTTCTGTCCTGTCTTCATGAAACTGTAACTTTGAACTGAAATTCGAATGGTTTCTGGTTGGAATCTTGGAAAAGTGTCTTTGGAGAAGTTTTAGTAATTTGAATCTAGTTTCCAACGGTATAAAGTTTTCTATTTTTGGACCTTCCAAACTCAAGATACGATTTCTCAAGTGTCGTCGAGCAAAGCTAGAAAAATTTCTGATTCCTAAGAAGTGAACTTTAATGAACTTCCCACTTACTTTTGAGATTGATGGTTCATTTTAAACTCAATTTCATGAATGATATGAGTTCACTTGAGACTTTAAATCCTCATTTTTGAATCTCAATTTTCAAGGGATTAAAGCTCTTTTAATCCATTGTCTTAAGTTTTAAGCGAGTGCACTTTCTTCCTTGAATGTTAAGTGGTCTAGTGTATATGTGAGTGATGGTTGGTCACTATTTTTTCAGGTGCTCAAGGGGGTTTCGAAGGGGATCCCGATACGAACAATTGAAGGACTTTATTTGCTCACTTACTTTTGAACTGGTGAGTGTCAAGTGCATGAATTGTCTCTTGTTAATTGAGTGATTTGGAATTGTCGAGAGGAGTGTGTACTTTATCGCATTCGTTTTCTTTTACGTGAATTTATAATTGAATTGCGTGAAAGTGAATTGATAATTGAATTGAGTGAACTTGGCAAAGTGTAATTGTACATCTGGGGACGCCTAAAACTCATTGACTAACCTTGTGACTCGAGCCAGCATGAGCTTGGTCGAGAAGCCTAGTGAACCATGAGAAAAATTATAAACTTGATCTTTTGAGATCTTGCTTGGCATACTCGAGTAGTATTGCCCTCCCAGTGAGTGTTTGGTTATGAATCCAAGAGGGTGAAATAAAGGGTGGGGGAAGTAAGTGGAGTTCTACGGACTTGATACCTATCCGATTGACGGAGTGTCATCACGTGGAGGTATTGGATTGAATCTCGGCAAAGCAAGGGGAATCTAGCTCTTGAAAGCTCTCGTATCCTTATTGAATGTGCTTTATTGTTAATTGTGAATTACTTGAACTTTCTAACTATATTTCGTGTCCAAGTGTTATTGTTAATTGAACTATATGTTTGCATGCTTTTCTTGGCCTCGCTAAGCGTTAGCTCACCCCCGTAGTTTGTTTTCCTTAACAGGAGCTCGGAATGGAAAGATTTTGGGAAAGCTGATTTGATTACCTTTTGATTAGAATTTTGGATGTAATTGATTAGTCGACTTTTGATGGTTGTATTTTGGGGAAAGTTGATGTTCTTTTTGGTAACTTGTGATGTAAGATTTGAATGTTTATTTAAGGAAGTGACATTTTTTTGTATCTACTTTTAATATTGGTTGTTTACCCTTAAGATTAAATTTGACTCGTATTGAGCCCTGGCGAGAGCTAGGCAGGCGACCCGTCAATACCCTAGGGTTCGCCCTAAGGAAAAGTGGGGTCGTCACAGTTGGTATTAGAGCGTTAGGTTTAGAGATTTATTTGGGAGATGTCTTAGAGGCTTTACTCTTGAGAATAGAAATGAGATAACTTAGTTATGTCGTAAGTTGATGTTTAAGCGAGTTAATGACTTTAAGTTTCTAACCTTGAGTTTTATGGTTGTTTTGTAGGAATGGAGAACGGTAATGGAGGTCATGCGACTAATGGTAACGGTCATGTGGAGCCTCTCAGGCCTATCCGCTATCGATATTTGGTGGAGGACCCTGTGTCTGATACTCACATTCCTCTAGATTTCCCCGTTGTCCCTGTAGGGAGACGCATGCCTACCCTAATGATCTTATGCTGTCCATTGATGATGAGCGCCGGCAGTTGGTGGTTACTAATAGGGCATTACTTCAGGAGATGGAGGAGCTGAACGCTATGGTGGATGCCTAGGGTGCTAAGATCGTAGAGCTCAAGGGGACAGTGATAGATGAGCAGACTAGAGCTGAGGCCGCTAGTAACGAGATTCAGAGGGCTAGGGTTCGACTAGTTAGGGTAGTCGAGGAGGTCCGGGATCAGGCTGTTGGGATTTTAGCAGACACTACCATATTGATAGAAGAGGTGATAGACGCCGTCGAGAGTTCGATTCGTGATGGCACTCCTGAGGAGGAGCCTTTTGAGGAGGACCCGGAGGAGGAGATCCAGACTGGCGGTTTGGCTGCGAACTAGGTTAGGATTGTTGACTCTTTTGACTTTTGTAATTGAGATTAGCTAGGGTGATGCTTGTAAAACTCATGACTGATTGTACTTTTGTGGCACTGGAGTACTATGTTTTGTAAATGCCCCATGACTTGCTGATTATGTATGAACCTTTAAATGTTAATATATGCCAGTTCTTGTTATTTCAAATGTTTTCCATATTGACTTTTGTTTTTAACTATTTCCTCTCATAATTATTTCTGTTCTTGCATTTAGACATAATTAAGATCATGGACGGCCGAAGAAGTGGTTGGGGCCGAGAGCATGGGGTTAGGCAACCCCAAACTCAAGGAGATGATTAAAGATCGGTTACTGGACCAAGCCAAGGACAAATAAACGAAGGGAATAACCAAGTAGCTACTGCTATCAACCATATGACGGATATCTTAGAATGGTTAGCAGAGCGACAGGGTCCAGGACCTGTTAACCAACCCGGGGCTCAGGAGAGAGGGGAGGATAGAGCCTTGGAGAGGTTTTTGAAATTTACACCGCCTAAATTTATTGGAGGACCTGACTCCGAGTTAGCGGAGAACTGGTTGGAGAGAATGACCAATATATTTGCCGCCTTAGATTATATTGAGGAGAGGCGAGTGACCTTTGCTGCCTTTCAATTTGAATGTGCGGCACATGTTTGGTGGAATGCAATAAGTGAAAAATGGGAAAAAGCATAGACCCCTTGGATCTGGAAAAAATTTATAAGAGAGTTTAATGAGAAGTTTCTCCCGCCTCTGATTCAAGAGAAACGGGATGACGAATTCGTAAGTTGAGACAAGGGGCTTCTAGCGTGGCTGACTATGAAGAGTGATTTAATAAGCTTTCTAAGTATGATTCGGAATTGGTGGTTAATGAACGGAGAAGGATAAGGCGCTTTATACAAGAACTTAATGTGGAGATTCAAGAGGGGTTAGCAGCAGCCCAAATCTCTACGTTCACTGAAATTCTAGAGAAAGCGCAGATAGTCGAAAATGCAAGACTGCAAGTTAGAGACTTTCATATCAAGAAAAGGAGCTCTCCTAGTCACCCTCTTGGACAAGCAAGTAAGAGTGCCCCACCTCCTGAGATGGAAAGAGGAACGGGAGGAGTAAGGACTGCTGGAGCACCAAGAGGGGCTTTATCAAGAGGAGGCCGTAATGGGCAAGGTGTGACGCCCCCACTTCTCCCTAGGATATCCGTGGAACGCCTGCCCAACTTTCGTCGGGGTTCACTATAATCCATAATTCAAAACTAGAAATACTTCAACTATTTTCAATATACATTTAAAGTACTCCAAAACATTATTACTTAAAATTTGCTAACGTTCAAGCTTAAATACAACCCAAAAGAATATGTACTACAGCCATCTGCTATAACACAACTTAAAGTCTCTAAAGAAAGCAACTTAGTACTATTCGCGAGCACTCTCGGTGTTGAACTCTGTTAAGGAAAACAAAAGCATGGAATAAGCTAAACAACCTAGTGAGGTTCCAAAACACATAAGCAGTTCTAATAAATCAAGTAAATTAAGCATAACAGATATATGGTTCAAGATTTCACATTAGCACATTAAAATGAGACATTTATCATTATATAGAAATAAACACACATTAAAAGGATACGGTGTTCACGTGGAACCATTTCGGTCAGCTTCACCTTATAACTCCAATAATTCCCCCAGTTGTCTGGCCATCGCCTTATTCCTCCAATGATAATATTCGAGTATACCGAAACGGTGGTCCAGGGTTCCAACCTACCCGACCGAGCCCAGTCCTGGCTCGAGCAGCTTAGCAACCAAGTGTGACAGCCCCACCTCCTCCTAAGGTGTACTCCAGGGTTCGGCGGGTCGCCTGTCCAGCTCTCGCCAGGACTCACTTACTCATATCAAATAAAATAGGGTGCAACCTCAATAATAAACGAAATAACAGTTCCCAAGTTTGGAACATACAAATACATTCATTTCTATCTCAACCATCCATACAATCCCAAATACATCAAAAGATTGGAATTCTAAATATATTCAACCCTAATCAAGCGACTAGTGCGAGTACAATTACAAAATTCAAAAACTAGACTATGCTAGTCTGTACCAGTCCCACGCCTCGCTCGTACCCCCTGTAAGGAAAACAAATGATGTGGAATGAGTTAAAAGTCCAGTGAGGTTCCAAATAGCATTTGTTTATAGGTACAAGTTTCAATGTAGCAAGTAATGAGCATGAAAAGTTCATAAAAGTGAGCAATAACACTTCAAGTAGCAAATCTCAAAATGAGCGAGTGTAAAGTTTTCTTTTAAAACGAAACAATAACACAATAAGTACTAATCATTCCAAAGTATAAGAATACGGATGGCTCTCAAGAGCCAAATTCCCATTACATCACCAAAGCTGGATCAAGTAATAGTTGACACTCCGTCAACTTTCAAGTAAGTAACCAATCCAGTAGAGCACCACTTAAACTACTCTCCGTCCACCATCCAAAACCCCTACTGAGCCCAAAATTCTCAATAAACACTGGTGGTAATACTCGAATATACCGATTTAGTTGAGGAGATAACACTCCACTCGACAACACTAACTACCCATGGTTCGTTATCTAATTCATCAATCCCTTGCTGGCTCGACTCAATTAACTAGCCAGTGGGGTTTGGGTCCCTAACAAATAGATGAGATAACATCTCCAACCGACTGAATCAAAGTAAAAGTACGGAGACGGGAATGAGAGGCACCTCCCACTCACATTGAGTGTGGTACATGCTGCCGCTCAGCACTTATAAGTCAAGTACAAGTATATCAAGTCAATTGCAACAATAAACAAGTATATATCATATTAGGGCAAGTGCGATAAGTACACTCTTACTCGATCAAACAAATTACACATCATTAAATCCCATTGGTCAAGTATTAAAAACAAGTGTCCAGTTCAATCAAGTATTTGGAAGCACTCACCAAAGGTCTAGTGCCTCTCAAAAGTCACGTTCAGGTTCAACTCCTTGGTTGGAGTCCAATATATGCGATAAAATATCATTTACGAATGTAAACCTCTCTAGAATTCAAAACATAGGAGTTTCGCTTCAAGAAAATCAAGTAAATGCAACTTGTTTAAATAGTATTCAAGATACTTATCAAAGTCCGAAAAATTCATGCTCGCTCGTTTAGTTATGATCAAGAAGTGGTTTCGACTTTAGAAGTTACACTTGGTATCAAAGACCGGGAAAAATCGTATTTTGAAAGAGTCAATATGTTCACTTTTCAAGGTACGAGTTCCGACCGAATTCTAACTTATATACCTCTATGAAAGAAAACTTGAATATGTTAGACAATTCAAGGGATATTCATTCCCGAATTCGTACTCAAGTCGCGAGTACCTCTACCTAACCCTCGAGTGTAAATTTGGGCAGCACGCCCTTTGTTTTTACTTATTTTCCAGCCATTTATGGCTTCATTGTTTTTCTCAAGGTAGCCCCAACATCACAAACAAGAAATATCATCACCACAGCCTTTCAATTAGGCTCCAAAATCACCCAAGTACATCACAAGTCCAATTGTGCAACTAAATATCAGTTTTGAAGCCAAAAAAGGAACTAGCAGCTTTAACATCTTATAGTATTTTAGTCACAAATAGAGCTACAATTATTGGATTAAGGTAAAATTTATACCTTTATGAAGCTAATACAAAGGGCTACAACTTTCATGGAGATCACTCAATCCAGTTCACAATTGATCTAGGTCAAAAGTACAAATTACAGAACCAAAATATCATTTTCAGTACGGTTGTCAGTACTGAATTCAAATGACAATAACTCAGGCTACACAATTCCGTTTGAGGTGTTTTCAGTGGCGTTGGAAAGATGAAACATAGGGCTAAAAGTTTAGTGTTTTGGCCAAAGGCTAATTTGATACGGATCAAGGTGAAAAAATGTAGCCAAAATGAGGAAATATCAAAACTGTCCACAAAACTATACCTATGGAAACAAGGGTAATTTTGTCATTTCACATGCTACAGTGCTTGGATTGAGCTGAAATTTTGCAAAAAACTATAAAACATCATTTCTTACAACTTTTATGTTTTAACCTAAGGCTGATTCGGCCTCCATCATGGTCGACTAATCATGGTCAAAACAGGGCAGTATAAGAACTTAAATCTAGAATTTCTATAAGGAAGCTAATAACATATATAAAAGCTAGAAAAAAATCACATGGCAGGCTAATAATTCATAGGAAATCTGATTTTAGCATATTAAAACTGAAATTCCTCAACTAAAACTGAAAATTTTGATTCACCACACAAACCATGAAATTTTCCATGACATCTCCCAAGATCGAACTTTAAATCCACTCATGTGCAAGTAATAAAAGAATAGATCGTTTTCTTGATATGGTTACCTTGAAACCTTATGAAGATATGGCAACCAAATGCTTCCTTCTCCAAAATCTGTCCACCCAAGCCCATAATCCTCCCTAAAGATCAACTTCTATGGAGTGACTTGCAAGATTATGGTGAAGTCTCATGATTCAAGCATGGAAATGTGGTTGAAGTTGAAGCTTATTTTCCTCTTTTCTCTTCTCTCTCTCTCTCTCTCTCTCTCTCTCTCTCGGCCAAGAGGTAAGAAAATGGAATGGTATTGTATCCAAAAAGAAAGACAAGTTTTAAAGAAAGCTTAGTCAATGGTAGCCTTGATTTTTCTCTCTCTATCATCCGGCCACCAAGAAGGAAAAGAAAAAAAAAATGAAAGAAGATGGAACAAGTTGGTGCATGAAACTTGTAGTAGTTTTCCTTGGTCAAACATTTCGGCCAAGATAGGAGATATTTCCTCTCCATGGCCGGCCAAAAGGTAAGAAAGGAATGAAATGTTTTGGTCAAATTTTGCTTCCAAGGTAAAACTAAAACTAGTCTTGGTCAAAGTCAAATATCCAATAATTTCAAAACAAATGTTTTGCCAATTAACCCTTCATTTCCACTCAAATATAGTTTGCACAACCAAATAAACTTGACTAGTTCAATTAAACGCTACAAATGCTTTTAAAATTACCCGACGGATACGAGAAGGTACAAAAATCATTTATAAATCATTTTCCTTAACTCGAACGTACTAGAATTTTTACTTATAATTCACTAACTTGTTATTATTACTTCTAATTACACACTTTTTCTTATCTAAAACTCACTCTTAATCACCAAATTTAGTATACACTCCGTACCGATTTCTCATACTACGAAAAGACGTAAAAACCCTAGTTTATCGTAACGATGAAAGTAAAAAAGGAAACCCTTGTTTCACTACAAGAAAATCAATCTTTTGTGATCACCAAATGTCGTCACTAAAATTGAAAAAGTCATCATTTAAAAGAAACAATGACAAAATTTTCTGTTGTCACTTTGTTGTCACAGATTCTATGTCACAAATGGGTCTATGTGACAACCTTAGTTAGGTCATCACAAATTCATAATATTTTGTGACGAGGATAATGTCGTCACTAACTATTAGTATTTTGTGATGACTTTTGTTGTCATTACTTCACCTATATTTTTGTCATAGATAATGCAAAAGTCGTCACAAATTACGACTCTACAGTGTTGACTTCCACATGTCACTTGTAGTCCTGTTCATCAGTGACAAGAATTGTTGTCACTGGTTGAATTTGCAGCAGTGACAACCTTCCCTGATGTTGTCACTAAGCTAAGTTTAGAATGTCCAAAATTTGTCATATGAAGCCTACTTCTGTAGTATTTCTAGCAACCATAGCAAAAAATTATAGTACAACTAATGCCACAAACTGTAGCATTAAACACACAATGAACCCTGAAATATATATATATATATATATATATGATCATAAACATCTCTAAATTTATAAAAACAAACATCAACCAAAATAGGTCCCAAAGGCCACATCAGTTCAAGTTCTAACAGCCATTATCCATCTAAAAAACTTAAGTATTGATCCCACATCAGCTCAAATAGTAACAATCATTATCCATCCAAAAGATAGAGTACTAAATCACTAAACAAAAGCATGGACTACGGTAGCAATCTATGTCAAAATGAAGCCATCTTCATGAGCATATCCAAAATCCAAGCTTTTGTTCATTTTCTCATGAGCATTTAACAGCACTATACTGCATTGAAACAAAAGTATCATGCATTAGAGTAGATTTCAATCAGAAAATATGCCATTACAAATGTACACCATTGAATTTGAATGAATAGTCATACTCAACAAAACTCAAACAAAATCAGCATGATAAAAGGTAAAAGAATCAAACACATGAGAGCTTAGATGCCAATTTAAGCTATGTACAAGAAGTTGACAAGAAGTTCAGATTATAAGGACAAGAAACTAACAATGAATTGAGTTTCTTACCACCTACATGCCATTTTAAATGATTCCCAATGCATTGCATTGTGATATTTTCAATACTCCATTGTATCTAAACCAAATTTCTAGAAAACTATGTAATTTTTAATAAGACAGTAGTTGCAATAGAGAATGGAAATGCAAAAAATTTATCTGCTCACCTTTCCAACAGTCTGTCATTTGTGCAAGTCTTTCATTTGGGCAATCAACTCCTCGTACAACCCCCTAGTTACAAAATGCCTGAGTAAAGGGCTACTAATGAGCTGTAGACAAAAGTGTAGTGTGGTGGTTTGGTAGCCGAACAGTCTTAGCTTTGCATTATGCACATTGGTAGTTGTTAGTTAGCTTTCTGGTGCTTTGCTTGGCTAGCTATAGTTTCTGGTAGTCCTCTCTTATAGCTACCCATGATTTTTGAGTGGTGATTTTGTGAAAAGACGCAATTACTTATCAAAACTTATACTTTCACATCGTTTACCCCTTATCAAGTCAAGTAGAAAGTTTCCAATTGAATGAGATTTAAATCATTGGATTATCTAGTTGCTAGCACAAGATTCAAAAGGAGATTCTTGAATTGGACAAGGAGTTAGGAACCTCTTATCAAATGACACTAGTCTTTAACCGTTCAAGCATGAGCAATCAAACAAAATAAATCTTTCAAAGTAGCAATATCGACAAGACTACTCTAATATTTAACTCTCACAATGTCTCACATTTTTCTTTTACAATGTCAAACTCAAAAATTAATGCTTTTAGCCTCTTTTGTACAAATTATTTGAACCTTTCTTTACAAAAAAAACCTTTCTTCTGATATCTCTCTTTTCTTTTTCCCATCTGTGTAATTAAGATTGTTTATTATTTTGAGTTTTTTTAACTCACAAGTTGTATTAAAACTTTAGAATATGAAAGTTTAGTGTTTTTAGATAATGTCTAAACATGCAATGTCTACAAGAGCACTATGTATTACTAAACATGTGCCTTTCGGGATGCTTTTTCCAGTTTGCCTATGCTTTGAAAATCATGCAACGTCTATGCTTTTGTTTTCATATAATAACCTGAATAATTTTTCTTAACAAAATAAGAATGCGCATGTGCTTTGTTAGTGCACTCAATACAAGCTAACACTCTGTTTTGTAGAAAAGAATCCAATACTATCAACTATTTCCAGGAACTCCATTTAACTTGACCAATTGTTTTTCCAATAAATTATCCTCAAGTGCTTAAGGTCTCACTAAGATACTAGTTTCAATTCACCAAGCATACATCAAAACTCTTCCTTATTCAAAGGCTTATACTTCAAGAGGAAAACAAAGATCCAATATAACAGCATTGCCAATTGCAGATTTCAGCCTTATGTACAGAAGGTCTTCTCTTTCTTCCAATAGCTAACTTCATCCAGCTTGCCTTGTGGCACTGGTTCATATTTCCACTTGAATTTCTATTCATGACTTTGGTTTGTGTGGATTGTATACACTAGGTGCAACAAAAATTACTAAAATTTGTGAAGATATATATTGTGGAAAGAATGACAACTCACTTTATGATCTACATCTGTGTTATGGCTCAACCATGCATAGTCCTCTTTGAAGTCATAAAAAATGCGAAGGCCATCATGAGATTGACTTGTTAACACTATGAAGGGTATTGAACATGCTTCTGCTGCTGCCCAGACACAATGAACCTACATGAAAAATCATCTGTAAACAGTGAAGAGCTCAACCAGGAAGCCAAAGAACAACGTGGAAATCTAGCATAAGGACCAAAAAGTACAACCAAACTTTTAAGTGTTGTTTTCATCTCAATCTTTTTGCGAACTTTTCAGAAAGCACTCACAGGTTATATTACAGTATTTGGAGTTAAATTTGCAAAAAAATGTGTAATTCAGAATGGCATGACTAAAAGAAAGGTCTAAATATTACATTGACAATACCTTTTTATTATGGGAAAAAATGCTACCACATTCATAACAGCTACAATTGGGTTTTTCTCAGTCATGAGCAGCAAACTAGTAACAAACAAAAAGATAAAAGAATTCCTCTTTTACTAGACCAAATTAAGCATACATACCACATAGAACGCAACCAACAAAACTAGTAAAAATATAGCAATGACAGATGCTTCAACAGGTAAAACCAAAGACCTTCTCTAATCGGATGTAAAAATTTCTGATGTACTAGGCAACTGAAATTTGAGCGAATAAGTAAGAACATCAAAAGCTCCTGAAAGAGAAATTCCAGGCATTTTGCATACTGCTGGACCAAGTACAAGCATTAGTGGCACCTGTAATAGCAAAAGAGAATTGCTCAACATAGTGGAAGCTAAGAGAGAATAGTATTAAGCTTACATATTTCAAATTAATCTCACCATGACACCTGAAAAATATACTAATGTAACTATGTAAAGGATGCTAAAGGAGCTTGCATCAGAAAGTGGCAAAAAGCATGCCTGCAATTGCAAACAAGATAGATTGGATATGAGTAGCCACTCCACCAGAGAAAACTATATGTATAAAGTTAAAGCATCAAATTTCAAGTTTGGTTACTTCTTTTGCCTTGAAACTACTTCGATAGATTCCAAGCAAATCATGAACTCGCAACTAGAATTCGACAGACAGAAGAGACTCACGGATCAAGCAGACTTAGACTACGCCCACTCCAACCCTTAGTTGCGCTGGAGGCTACTAATGCTATAAGTACAGTCACCATGGCATAGCAAATTACCCTGAAATTTGAATGACAAGTAATTAAGTCAACCAAAAAAATTTTATGAAACTCTTAGCTACTACTTACACAATATAACAACAAGCAAATTTCTTTACAAACTACAAGTAAAGACACTTACACGCCAACTGAAAACACAAGCCTAACAACACTTTTAACATTCTTAGTGATAGAATCCCTTTAATATAGTAAACAAGAGCTACAACACGAATAATAATAAACACCTGTACATGCCCAAGAATGGAAAAGGAAAATTAGAGATTAAAAGCAACATAAGGCATAAATTTAAAAAGATTGAGAAGCATAAAAAAAGTAAAAGCGAATCCCTGACTACAGTAATAGCGAATGAGAAAGCAAGAATGGCAGGAAAACCAGCCAGTTGGAACTAACCAAAAATGAAGCAAAATGCTCGGATGCCATGACCGGATTAAAGCCCGAAACAGGGACCAAAGCAGCAAACAATGTTCCCAAGACAACTTGTATTTGAAATTACAAAGACATTAGTACAAGGATGACTAGAATAACAGCGTTAAAGAGGCATATTTATCTTAAAGACATTACTAATTCAATATAAATCAAAACAGATTTGGACAATACTACAACCAGACATAAAAACCGATAATACAACCCAAACCAAAACCATAGAAACAACTAAAATTCTGGAGATTGATGCCAAGGGTAAAAATAAAGACATAAAATAATAGGTCACTTACCATAAGAAATTGTGGATTCAACATATCTGGAGTTCAATTCAAACTCCTCTGCCACTTCAAATATCAAACCAGTTCTCATCAGGTTCCTGAGCTCCTAATCCTCTCTCAAACTCATTATCAGACGGTAGATATATCAATCTACTCTCTGAAAATTTTCCAGAAAAAGGAAGAAGAGAACAAAGATGAGGTAATTGTAACAAATATGTCACCATTGAAAGATTTAAGTGGAAAATTTGATCTATAAACTCAAGATTCAGTCTATCCGACCTACATTTGACAAAAAAAATATCGAAATTAGATGGAAAATATTGAGATTATATACCTCAAATTATGCCTTCACTCCCTTAGCTCTTGTTTTCCTTAAGATTCAGTCTTCGAACTCTGGCTTTCCCCCAAAATTCACGACCAATTTTCTGTGTTCTTGCCAGCAAGCAAGTGCAGCACCAATCTAGGGATTTTTGCTATTTGCGAGGTCACTAAAGTTGCCCAAATCCTTTGAGTAGCTCAAATTAGGGATGAAAAAGGTAATTTAAAGTGTTTTTGTGGATAATTTCTGCAAGATAACAGTAAAGCATAAGAAGAAATGGAGAAGATGATAATGTCCGAAACTTTCAACGAGAGAGAAAGAAAATGCGGTCTGAAAATTTTCAATGAGAGAGAATAAATGATAAGTGGTGTGAGTGTTTTAGTTTAACTCTTGCCAAAACGACGTTGTTTCTATCTCATTTTGTTCACCCGCCTCTACACCTTGAATTTTCAGCTTCCCGCTTCCATTTTAACTTAGCACAAAAAGTAACGCTTTCATCCTTTTTTGTACAAACTATTTGAACCTTTCTTTATAAAAATAACGCCTTTTCTAGTGTCTCTTTTTTCTCCCATCTATGTGTAATTAAGATTGTTTATTATTTTGAACTTTTTTAACTCACAAGTTGTATTAAAACTTTATTTGTTATATTAAAACTTTAGAATATGAAATTTTAATATTTTTGGATTTTTTTTACTAACATAGGTTTTTTTTTTTTGGATCTCTATGACAAAATAATGTTCAAAAACTAAAAATTTTATTAAATAGGATTTTCTTAAAAATTTTATTAATGTTCAAAATAATGTTTATTGAATTTTTTTTCTTTTTTTTATTAACATAGGTTTTTTACTAAATTTTGAAAATTTATTTTTACCGAGCAGCTCAGCGAAGGTCGAAAACTTGAATCAAAGCATCTCAACATTAGGATCTCTACCAAAAATAATGTTCAAAAACTAAAAGGCTTATTACAAATATGTTTATGATTCAAAAAAAGATCTTTAAAGGCAAATATTTTTGTTATCAATTTAATAATGTTATCAATTATGCACGAAGTGTGGTCTGACAAGATCAAACAATCTGTTTAGTTGATCAAATAACCAAAATGGTTTACTAATACATGCATGAAACACTAAATCTATTTGATACAAGTACTGATTCATTAACCGTAGATCCAATTTGATTATTGTAAATTGTAATACATAACAAACTCCAGACATGCAATTGTCAAGATTTTTACTTAATTTCATATTAAATTTTATTATTCTCTACCATTATTTTCACACTATGTTAATCAGTAATTTCCTATATGTTGTCAAGAGAACTAAATAATGAATTCATAATATTTTTTAAATTTATAACTAGGTATTAGTTACGTTTGGAATAATTAAAAAATAGATAAACATCTTTTTTTACAATACCTTCCTCATTTTGCTAATGATGAACACAACCTAATGTGTAAAAGCATAGGGTGCCATAATAGAATTAATACAACTTTTCTTTATCGCATACGAGACTAAATTGCAAAAGACACTAGTGTCATGGTAGAGTTAATGAGATTAGTTTACCAAATATGGGCCTAAAATATAAAAGTTCAGCGAAATAACATAATTAATTAAATTTATTTACAACACATGGGCCATATCAAAAAATTAATGTGGTATATGAGGCTAAAACGTAAAATTTAGGGTGTCATAGTAGAATTAATAAAATTTATTTATAACACATGGGCCATATTGAAAAAATTAAGGTGGTATATGGGGTCAAAAAGCAAAAGTTTGGGTGCCATAATAGAATTAATAAAATTTATTTACAATATATGGGCCATATTGAAAATATTAGGGTGACATAGTAGAATTAGTGAAAGTGGGATGAGAATAAATGCTTTGTACAGTGACGACTACTTGTTGTCACTAATTTAAAACGTGTCACCATATTGTGACGATATTAAAAAGGTGTCACTAAAGTTGGTCCTACAGTGACAACGTCTTTTCCAGTCGTCACAATGGTAATCTCCCGCTAGACTGCATAGTTGCGCGCCATCCATATTGTGATGACATATCCCTTGCTGTCACAGTTGACGGGTGAACCCACAATCAAGCATGACGACTTTTAGTGTCGTCACTAAAGTCTTCAATTGTGACAAGTTTCTATGTTGTCACAGAGAATGTTGTCACAAAAGGCCAAATTTCTTGTAGTGTTTCTATAATTATTTGTAGCTATTGAAGAAGTGAATGTGTAGTAAAGCTAGTGTAAAGTAATAAATTCCAAATTAAAGGGAATTTTAAGAAAAATATAAGAGATTTAAAACTCCACAGATTAAAATTAGGGTTTTGAGTAAAATCTGAAGGATTTAAGAAAAACTTGTTAGTCACAAGTAAAACTAGGGTTTTGAGTACAAGTAGGGTTTCTACTCTTTAAAACAAAATAATGTCTTAAAACAAAAATAAAATATAGAAACCGTAATATCCTAAAAGTCGGGGTATCACACCAAGGGCAGGATCCAGTTCAGCTAAGAGCTTACAACATGCGCAAGTAATCAAATAAACCATTAAACGGTAGAAATTTAAGGTTAAACGGTAGAAATTTGTTATTTTAGTAGGTCGAGTGAGATAAAGTACACACTCACTTTAAAACGGTGAAAAATTACATAGGAGCAATTATAGGGAGCATTTAACACTTAAACATACAATAAATATGAAGTAAACATGTAGTAAGACTATTCAAGTCACCCACACACACGAGGAACACTCACAGTTACGTGCGATATGTCTCGGTTCCTAGATAACACCCTTGATTACCCTCGAGTCCTGAGGTAAGGACCAACAAATTTATATGAAAGTGAAAAACAAGACCTTAGGATTTTTGTACTTAAAAAGTGAAGAAATGAGAGGTTGGTATATAAATTCTCAAATGTATACTAAAAAATAAAGCGAGTAATTATAACCTTGAATCAAGCCTTTTCAAACTTAAAGTTTAAAAGTAAGAATGAAACCATGAGGAATCAGGTTCTAGGTCAAAAACTAAGCATAATTAAAGAACATTAAGGTTTCTCATTTAAATCCAAGGAAACATCAAGTACAAAGGAAAAATTGTATCCTCAATGAAATCAAGTTTAAAATGAACCATCAACTCAAAAGGAAGTTGAATGTTCTTAAAAGTTAGTTTCTTAAGAAACTAGAAAATTTCAGCTTTACGCGACAAAACTTAGAAAATCAGATCTTGAGTTTGGTATGTCCAAAAATGAAAACATTTATACCGTTGGAAACTAGATTCAAGATACTAAAAGTTTCTAGAAGACACTTTTCCAAGATTCCAAACGGAAGGCATTCATTTTCAGCTCAAAATTGCTGATTCAAGAAAGCAAGACAGAACCAGTCTTGGTTTTCGGCAATGTTTGGAAATTCGATAAAATTCCCAGAAAGTGAACTAACCTTTGAAATTTGTAATACAATAAGAGTCCCATACAAAGTTTCAAACACCGCAAGCAGAACCAAATTCGGAGTTTCGAACAACAAGATACAACAGTTGGAAGTTGATTGGTTTTTGTACCCTGTTCAGTGAATTTCCAGATTTGAGGAGAAATCTTTGGGGCATTATTTGAGTATCGAAATGGCATTGAAATCACACCAAATCTGGTACACTTAAACTTTCATATAACCAAAATTTAGGTAAAAACTCGTACGAGAAAGCAGTTAATGAAACAACCAGAGTTTGTAAAATGTTTCAAAGCTAATCTGCCATCTTGCTTTTCTTTCTTTTGAAACGTTTTGTCCAACACAATCAGCCTCAATTCGCTCCAATTTTGAAACCAAAGTTTTAGAAACATTTAATAAACAATTGATGGTTAAATGACACTAAAATTTTTAAAATATAACCTCCCAAAATAGATTCGACCATTTAGTCAACAAGGAAGGGAAATTCTTCCAATTTCCAACTTTATCGCATTTTTGAAACCAAACCATATCTAGCTCTATACAACTCCGAATTGAGATTGGTTTATGGTATTGGAAACTAGGTTCCAAATACTACAATTGTGACGGCCCCACTTCCCCCTAAGGCGAACCAAAGGATTCGACGGACCGCCTGCCCAGCTCTTACCAGGATTCACTCAAACTCTTCAAAAGAAATAAGAAATAACCTCAAGGATAAAAAAAAAATTCCCAAACTTGAAACGCATACTTACATTCATTTCTATCTCAAAATAATATACAATCCCAAAATAAAATGAAAGTTCTCAATTGTTAATACATCCAACCATATTCAAGCACTAGGGCGAGAACCATTACAAACATTCAAAAGAACTAGACTAGGTTAGTCTATACAGATCTCTCGTCCTTGCTCGCATTCCCTGTTAAGGAAAACAAAACTAACGGAATAAGCTAAAAGTTCAGTGAGGTTCCAAACACATAATCAACTTAAACAAGGACATTAGTCATGTAATAACAAGTAATCCATGAAACAATTACAATATAAAACAATGATAACACATTCATTAAAAGGATACATGCTCACATGGAGCCTTTCATTCTTTCATTCACCTTTCATTTCATTATTCCTCCAATCATTTTAAAATGCATTTTGTAAGTAAAAATCCCTCCATTGACATTGTCACTCGTTCATTCATTTCATTCTTCCCCCTTCTGGACATTGCCCAGGCTCCACCCGATAACGTGGTAATACTCGAGTATACCAAACTTTCACCTAGGGTCACCAAATCGCCCGACCGAATTCGCTTCTAGCTCGAGTCGACAGGTAACAAAGGGCAAGGGTCCAGTTCAGCCAAACGGCTTACATTCATGCGCAACTAGCATTAATCATGTAATCATTGAAAATTTCACATTCATTTAGGTCGAGTGCAATAAAGTACACACTCGCCTAGAAAATTTCATTTTAACAGTCATTGATAACATTGAACATTTAATCATACATCCACAACAAGCCACGTAGTCAATGGAAACTTAACATACAAAGAACACTTACCTATTTATGCAAAATAACGTCCAAAGTGTTCTTCCGGGTATTACCCTCAATCACCAAGGAACCCTAATAATAACCAAGGGAAAATATTACGGTTAAAGCATCCAAAGTTTAGGTGAACCAAAGAAAATCCGAATAACTACTAGTACAAAGTATAAATATGGTTTTGAAAGTGAAAAGAGTACATTTAAACCAAAGGACATAAGTAAAATATTTGTAAAACTTATGCTCACTCTTATAACTTTAAAATCTCCATTTGAATCGAAGTGACAAAAAAAACGTATTTCTATTGGTCGTAAATTTCATTTTTCCAAGGGTATAAGTTTCGGCCAAGTTTTAACTTATATACCTCAATAAAAAAAGACACAAATATCTTAGATGATTCAAGTGGTATTCGTTCTCAAATCCTTACGCAAATCGCGAGTATATCTACCTAACCCTCGAGCGTAAATTTGGGCAGCACGCCCTTTGTATTTACCTTTTTTCCAATCATTTATGACTTCATTCTTTTCCTCAATCAATCCCAAAGTTACACACAAAATAATCTTATTTCAATAGCCGTTCAATAGGCTCAATGTCATACAAGTACAAAATCAAGCTAGGAAAATGTCTGGAAATGAAGTTTAAGTCATAAAACAAAAGACAGATTTGATGTCGCTTAGCATATCGGACACAACTAAAGCTACGCTTATTGAATTGGTGTGAAATTTATACCATTTCGAAGCTAAGATAAAGGGCTACAACTTTGATGAAGACCACTCAGTCCAGTTCGTAATGTATCCAAGTCATAATTTCAAATTATAGAACCAGAATCTCACAATCAGGCTAGTTAACTGAACTATGAGTAAATGACAATAACTCAGGCTACCAAAATCCGATTGAGGAGTTTTCAGGGACGTTGGAAAGCTAAAACATAGAACTACAACTTTCATGTTTTGGCCAAATGCTAATTCAATACGGATCAAGGTGGAAAAATGCGGCCATAATGGTGAAATGTCAAAATGGTCCACAGAGCTCTACCTATGGCAGTCAAGGGTACTTTTGTCTTTTCATAAGATATAGTATTCGGATTGAGATAAAATTTTACAGGCAGCTATAAAACATCATTTCCTACAACTTTCATGTTTTGGACTAAGCCCAATTCGGCCTTCATCATGGCCGAATGACACTGGTCAGAACAGGGCCCTAAAACTGAAATTTCCATAATACTACTTCCAACTATAAAATATGCTCATAAACTACCAAAACTACAACTTTAAACCACTAATTAGCAATTAGTTGAAATAAAGAGGAGGGTCTTGGTAAAATACCTTGGAAACTCAAGAAAAATGGTAGCTTAGTATCTTTCCTCCCACAATCACTCCACCAACTCCTTCAACCTTCCTTAATAAGCACTTGTATGGTGTAGTTTCAATTTTGGTTGGCTACAACTCAAGATTCAAGCTAGCAAGTGAAGTAGAAATTGAAGTTTCTCTCCTTATTTTTCTCCTCAAGAGGGTCGGCCAAGGGAAGCTCAAAATGAAGAAAATGTTGGTCAAATTTTGATTTTATTCAAGAGGTAAGAAAGTCCTTGGTCCAAGTCAAAACTCCAATAAATTTAAGACAAGTGGTTAGCCAAGATTAATCCTTATCTTGTTGTCTTTCAACACTAATCTTCCTAGCTAGCACCTTGGAAAATAATAACACTTAACATAAAAATCACTTAATCACCAAAATTTTATCGCACTAACGGGTCCCACGTCTATAATACGATTCAAATTTAACGTACACTAACTTATACTAGGAAAATGATTTAAAACTGTACTTGCTTATAAAAATGCATAGTGTTAAGAGAATATAAGTATTCTTGTAGATAATAAATTAGTAAGGGTATTCTTGTAAATAGTTTGTTAGGTTTGTACTCCTATAAATACTAGTTGGTCACTCATAATACGTGACTAGATGTTTTCCTCCCAAGATACCTGTTAACATGGTATCAGAGCAAGAGTCCTAGGGTTCAGGTTAAACATCTAGCAAAAGTACTGTTCACGCCGCACTGTTCATCGCGGCACTGTTCACGCGTACTGTTCACGGGGGGGCACTGTTCACGCGCGACTGGTCATGGCACTGTTCACGCGGTACTGTTCATGGCACTGTTCACGCGTACTGTTCACACGTCACTGTCATCTTGAGTTTTGACCCTGTCTTTGGTTTGAGGTGCTATTCGTCATGGTTAAAAGGTTTGTTAATGCGGTTACTACTGATCAAATTGAATCGAGTTTTTCAGCATATGAGTCCCAGAAGACTGTTACTATATCTGAAGAAGATTATGTTAAATTCCTACAGTACCAAGTTACAAATCACGCATCTCTTCCCTCTGCTTCTTTAGCACAAAAAGGTAATGACTCATGGATTATTGATTCCGGGGCTACTGATCATATGTCAGGTACCTCTAAAATTTTTTCTAATTTTCAAGAGTCTACTCCCTTTCCTCATGTTACTTTAGCTGATGGATCTACCACTAAAGTTAAAGGACTAGGCACTGTAGAAATTAATCCATCACTTCCTCTGTCTTCTGTTCTTTACGTACCTAATTTGCCCTTTAATCTAATATCTGTTAGTAAGCTCACTAAATTTTTACAGTGTACAGTTACTTTTTCTCCTGATTCTGTTGTCATTCAGGATTTGAAGACAAAGAGGACGATTGGTGGAGGGCATGAGCATAATGGTCTTTACTTTCTCAATTTCAATGGTCCGATAGCATGTCCTGCTACTGTTTCTCCTTTTGAAATTCACTGTCGTTTAGGTCATCCGTCTTTACAAAATTTGAAAAAATTGGTTCCTACTTTGAGTCAATTATCTTCGTTAGAATGTGAGTCCTGTCAGTTAGGAAAGCATCATCGTGTTTCTTTTACTCCTAGAGTCAATAAACGGGTTTCTAAACCCTTTTTGTTAGTTCATTCTGATGTTTGGGGTTCTAGTCGAGTCACTTCAAAGTTAGGTTTTAAATATTTTGTAGTCTTTGTTGATGATTTTTCCAGAGTTACATGGCTTTATTTAATGAAAGATCGTTAAGAATTATATTCCATTTTTTGTGCATTTGTTACAGAAATAAAGAATCAATTTGGTGTGCCTGTACGTATACTTTGCAGTGATAATGCGAAAGAATATTTTTTCACTCCTTTTAATACCTTTATGATTAAGTCTGGTATTATTCATCAGTCCTCTTGTCCTCACACTCCACAACAGAATGGAGTTGCTGAAAGAAAAATTGGACATTTAATCGAAATTGCTCGAACACTGTTGTTGCACATGAATGTGCTCAAACAATTTTGGAGTGATGCAGTTCTAACTGCATGTTATTTAATTAATCGCATGCCATCTAATATTCTTGGAGGTCAATTACCTCACTCCATTCTTTTTCCTCATGAACCTGTGTTTAAATTGCCTCCTCGTATTTTTGGATGTGTGTGCTTTGTTCATCAGCTTGCTCTCGGGGTGGATAAATTAGATTCTCGTGCTATTAAGTGTATTTTCTTAGGATACGCACGAGCGCAAAAAGGGTATAGATGTTACAGTCCAATTTTAAATCGATTTTTTACTTGTGCTGATGTTACTTTCTTTGAATCCACTCCATATTTTATCAAACAAAGTATGTCTTGTGAGTTAGACCAGTGTCCCTCTGTTTCCTCTCCTGTTTTACCAGTCCCTTCCCCTTTATTACCTGAGTTATCTAGTCCACCAGATTCCATAGCTCAATTATCTCGTCCTCATCTTCAAGTTTACTCTCGTCGTTCCATGGTTGAGGAAGTTCCTGATATGCCACGCACTTCACCAATTAACTCTCAATCTTCAAATCCAGGTATGACGCCCTCCTCTGAGTTAGATCTTCCTATTGCTTTACGCAAAGGTAAGAGACATTGTACTTCCCATCCTATTTCTAATTTTGTTTTTTATTCTCGTCTCTCTATGTCATATTCTTCTTTTGTTGCTTCCCTTGATTCTATCTCCATTCCTAAGTCTATTACCTATGCTCTTAATCATCCTGGTTGGAGATTAGCTATGCAAGAAGAGATGTCTGCTTTGGAACAAAATGGTACTTGGGATCTTGTCCCTCGTCCTTCAGGTAAGCTTGTTGTTGGTTGTAAATGGGTGTACACTATAAAAGTGCAGCCTAATGGTTCTATTGATAGATTGAAGGCTCGTCTGGTAGCTAGAGGATTTACTCAGGTGTATGGAGTAGACTACTTAGAAACATTTTCTCCTGTTGCAAAGATTACCTCTGTTCGTCTTCTTATCTCTTTGGCAGCAACTTATAATTGGCCATTGTATCAGTTGGATGTGAAAAATGCATTTCTGCATGGAGATTTGGAAGAAGAGGCATATGTGGAACAACCTCCTGGATTTGTTGTTCAGGGGGAGAATCCGCGGTTGGTTTGTCGTTTGAAAAAATCCTTATATGGATTGAAACAGTCTCCGAGGGCTTGGTTTGGCAGGTTTAGTAGTGTTGTCATGGAATTCGGTCTGACAAGATGTGGAGTAGATCACTCTGTATTTTATCGGCATTCTAATGCTGGTAAAATTTTATTAGTTGTTTATGTGGATGACATTGTGATTACAGGTGATGATGTTGTGGGGATCCAGAAACTTAAATCCAATCTGCAGGCAAACTTTCAGACAAAGGATTTAGGTCATCTACAGTATTTTCTGGGTATTGAGGTAGCTCGGTCTAAATATGGGATTTATTTATGTCAAAGAAAATATGTACTCAATATGTTGAGTGAAGTTGGGATGTTAGGTTGCCGACCTGTGGATACTCCTATGGATCCCAATGTGAAATTAGCAGGAGATCAGGTGCATTACTTGATGACCCTAAGCAATATCGAAGACTTGTGGGTAAATTAAATTATCTCACTGTAACGAGACCTGACATTTCGTTTGCAGTGAGTGTTGTGAGTCAATTTCTTGATACCCCTCGTACTAGTCATTGGGATGCTGTTATACGGATTCTCAGGTATCTTAAGAGTGCTCCTGGAAAAGGGTTGCTGTATCAAAATCATAGACACACTGATATTGAAGGATATAGTGATGCAGATTGGGCTGGTTCTGCCTCAGATCGAAGATCGACTACAGGATATTGTGTGTTTGCTGGTGGTAATTTAGTGTCGTGGAAGAGTAAGAAGCAAACAGTTGTATCCAGATCAAGTGCAGAATCTGAATACCGTGCTATGGCTCACACTGTGTGTGAGTTGGTTTGGTTGAAGAGCATGTTATTGGAACTTGGGTTTGAGCATAAACAGCCTATGAATTTAGTGTGTGATAATCAGGCGGCTGTTCATATTGCGTCTAATCCAGTGTTTCATGAAAGGACAAAACATATTGAAGTTGATTGTCATTTCATTCGAGAGAAATTGCTTGATGGGGTCATCAAGACATCTCATGTACCGTCTGTAGATCAATTGGCTGATGTGTTTACCAAGAGTTTAGGGGGCTCTAGGGTGAAATACATTTGTAACAAGTTGGGTGCTTATGATATATATGCTCCAACTTGAGGGGGAGTGTTAAGAGAATATAAGTATTCTTGTAAATAATAAATTAGTAAGGGTATTCTTGTAAATAGTTTGTTAGGTTTGTACTCCTATAAATACTAGTTGGTCACTCATAATACGTGACTAGATGTTTTCCTCCCAAGATACCTGTTAGCACATAGAAACTTTAATATTTTAAAAGCAAGTATAAAAATATAGGCAAAAATAAAATAAAGCCTAGAAAATGTGAAAATTTTTTGTTCTCACAACAATTCATCAGAAGACCTCATTTTGAAAATCATTTCATAAGTAGGACAAATTTGAGCCACAAGATACAGCTTCCAGTTTCGTTCGCATACACAGTCAAAACAGAACGGCCAACTTTGCCGACTCACTACGGTTCACACAAAATGAACCAGTAGGTGATTTTTATACCATTAGAAAGTTATGAATGTCTAGTTTTGAATGCCGCTGACGACACTCAATTTTGAATTTTGTACACAAAGATACATTCGGACAAAGAAGCACTGTCCGAGTGCACTATTATCAATTTCTAGATTTGAAACTCTTCCCAAAACTCACGTTTTGCATAACCAAATGATACGATTTTTGAAACACACTTTATACACACAATATACAACTTATATCCATCGATTTCACCATCCACTGAGCATCAAAATTTTGAAATGAAAACAGAACAATAAGACCAGAAATTTCGGCCAGCTTGAATCCCACAAGTTTTTCCAACTTTCTCTCGTCCTTCTAACCGCAATCCGCTCATATAACACATAAACAACAATAATCAAGCATTTTAATCCTCAAGTCAGCTACCTACAAGCCTCTTCAAGACCGCTAGCCTAGGATTAAAGCAAGATAAATGGTTTTCCTCAAGCCTGCTAACCTATGCGCTGTTTGGGTTTCAAACCCACGGAGATTAACCGCTAAAACTTGGAAGAAATGAAAAGTTTAAAGGGATGAGATGGTCACCCTTCAAACCCTAGGTGAAACCAAAATTTTCAACTGGAATTCTTCCAAGAAAAGTTCACAAGATCGCTCATTGCTCCAAAATGGAAGGTTACTCCAAGTTATTTGCGATTTGGTGGAGGTTTGGTGAGTGATTTGAAGCTAAACAATGGAGTTTTTCTTCTTCCTTATTCCTTGTCTTGCTTTGGCCGAAAATGGAGAGGTAAGAGAGAGTGTGAGATGGTTTTTAGCTTATCTTGGAAGCTTGGGAAGAAAAGTAAGGGTTAAGCAATCCAAAAGTCAACTAGGAATAGTTGTCGCGCGAGAGTTTCTTACCACCGTTTTCTCTCAGGTTTGATACACTTGTGCACTAATCCTCCAAGGTACTTGCTTTAATATGGTAATTATTCACCCTTAGTAGTCTAGTATTAATTTCTTAAATCTCCCCTTAGTCGTTCCGTACGAATACGCGAACTTTCGACTTGTGCGCGAAAAACGAATTTCAAGGGCAAACGCACAACTAAAATATAATTAACTTAATTCTAGGGTAAATAATTATAAAAAAACTATTTTAAAAATAAAAACATGAGTCCTCACACAAGGTCAAGCGAGAGGAACATCTTCTGGTGGTCAGGCCGTGACTCCTCAAGTTGGTTATGACTACTATGGCAAGTCCAACCATGCGGAGAATGATTGCTGGAAGAAATTGGGGAAGTGCCTGTATTGTGGCCGTACCGAGCACCAGATCTCAAAATGTCCAAGTGTACCAAAAGAGGGAGGTAGTACTCAACAGTTAGAGAAGTTGGCCTCTAAGCAGTCTAGTGCTGGAGGGAGTCGACTTAAGGTGCCGGTTAGGGTTTACGCATTGGACCATCAGCAGATTCCTGATTCCACTGAGGTGGTTAAAGGTACGATTCCTATTTTCCACCGCTTAGCTAAGGTTTTAATTGATCTTGGTGCGACACACTCTTTTGTAAACTCTAAATTCATGAGTGGAGTAGATGTGAAACCAATTAAGTTACCTTATGATTTGGAAGTTAGAATGCCTAATGGGAGCAAAGGTTAATTGCTAACTTGGTGTATAGAAATTGCGACATATGGGTTGGAGAGCGAAAATTATTGGCCGACCTGATGGACTTAGCTATTAAGGGGTATGATGTCATCTTAGGAATGGATTGATTAGCTCGTTACCATACTCAGTTGAATTGTAAGATGAAAACGGTAGAGTTGTGTATTCCAAGAGAGGCAACCTTAAAATTGGATGTAAGGGGTAGACTAGCCCCATCTGCCTTTATTTCAGGAATTCGAGATAGAAAGATGTTGACTAAGAGAGTTCAAGGGGTATTTGACTTTTCTTATAAAGACTCCTAGTGGCAAAGTGAGGTTGGAAAATATGCTAGTAGTTAAGAAGTATCCAGAATTTTTTCCGAGGAACTAGAATCTTTGCCTCCAGAAAGAGAGGTAGTTTTTGAAATTGATGTGACTCCAAGAGTAGCACCTATCTTTAAGATGCCCTATAGAATGGCTCCAACTGAATTGAAAGAGCTAAAATTGCAATTGCAGGATCTTCTAGAGCGAGACTTTATAAGAGAAAGTGATTCTGCGTGGGGAGCTCCTGTGTTGTTTATTAAAAAGAAAGATGGTAGTTTAAGGTTGTGCATAGACTACCGAAATTTGAATGACGTTACCATCAAGAATAAGTACCATTTACCCCACATTGATGAGTTGTTTGACCAATTGCAAGGGGCAATAGTGTTCTCAAAGTTGGATCTCAAGTAGGGTTATTATCAGCTGAGGATTTTTGGAAAAGAATATACCTAAAACTGCCTTTAATTTGAGGTACAGGCACTTTGAGTTTGCAATGATACCGTTTGGGTCGACTAATGCTCCTGCAGCTTTTATGAATTTAATGCACCGAATCTTTAAATCTTATTTGGATCAGTTTGTAGTGGTGTTCATTGACGATATACTGGTGTATTCTAAGACTTTGGAAGATCATGAGAAACATTTGAGAATTATCTTGCAAACCTTGACGGAACATCAGTTGTATGTTAAGTTTAGTAAATGTGAATTCTAGTTAAAGGAAGTGACTTTCATAGGTCATATAATTTCCAAGAAAGGAATTAAGGTGGATCCGACCAAAGTTGAAGCAGTTTCTAAGTGGAAGCAACCGAAATATCCTACTAAAATTCGAAATTTCTTAGAGTTAGTAGGGTATTACTGGAGGTTTATTAAAGATTTTTCTAAAACTGCGGGACCCCTGAATGAGTTGACTAAGAAAAGTGGAAAGTTTATATGGACCTCTAAATATGAAGAAAGTTTTCAGGAGTTAAAAGGATGATTGACAAGGGCACCTGTATTAGCTTTATCTAATGGAAAAGATAGTTTTGTGGTTTATACAGATGCTTCAAGGGAAGGCTTGGGGTGTGTATTGATACAGAATGATAAGGTGATTACATATGCTTCTAGGAAGTTAAAACCTCATGAGAGAAATTATCCAACTCATGATTTGGAATTAGCAGTTGTAGTGTTTGCATTGAAGAAGTGGAGATATTACCTATATGGGGTGACATTTGAAGTTTTTACCGACCACCAGAGCCTTAAGTACTTGTTTTCCTAAAAGAAGTTAAATTTGATACAACATAGATGGGTTGAGTTTTTAGAAGATTATGATTGCACGATTAATTATCACCCAGGGAAAGCTAATGTGGTAGCAGATGCTTTAAGTCGTCAAGTACAAGTAGCAGAATTGATAATCAAAGAGTTATACTTATTGGAAGAGATTAGTATTTGGAACCCTCGTCTGGAACCAAGAAAAGTGAACCTTGGGAACATTGTTGTGAAATCTACTTTGTTAGATCGTATCAAAGAGGAACAAAGGAAGGATCCTGAAGCACAAAAATAGTTGGGAAAAGTTAATAAGGGGGGAAAAGTTGGATTTTAATTTGGGAGTAAATCGTATACTAAGGTTTCGAAATCGCATAGTTGTGCCAAAAGATGAAGGGTTTAAAAGGAAAATTTTGGAGGAAACTCATCGTTCTAAATATACGGTATATCCAGGAGGAAATAAAATGTACCAAAACTTGAAGAGCTTGTACTGGTGGGAGAGCATGAAGAAGGAAATTGCTCAGTTTGCCTAGACTTGTTTGATTTGCCAGCAGGTTAAAGCCGAGCATCAGAAACCGTCTGACCTATTGTAACCTTTAGAGATACCCAAGTGGAAATTAAAAAATATCACCATGAATTTAGTATCTGGATTACCGACACAGAGAGGGCATGATGCCATTTGGATAATAGTGGATAGATTGACCAAATCTACTCATTTTCTGCCGATTAGTATGAAGTACTCCCTGGAGAAGTTAGTTAAATTATATCTGGATGAGATTATAAGGTTACACGGGATATCAGTAAGTATTGTGTCTGATCGAGACCCTCGATTTGTTTCTCGATTCTGGCAGAGGATGCAAGAAATGTTAGGAACCAAATTGAATTTTAGCACTACCTACCACCCCCAGACAGATGGACGGTCAGAAAGGACAATTCAAACTCTTGAGGACATGTTGAGAACATGTATTTTGAATTTTGGAGAGAGTTGGAGTAAATACTTGACATTGGTGGAATTTGCTTACAATAATAGCTTCCATTCATCCATTCAAATGGCTCCGTATGAAGCTCTTTATTGTCAGAAGTGTAGATCTCCGATTTGTTGGGATGAAATAGGTGAAAGAAAGATTTTAGACCTAACTGCAGTACCATGGATTGAAGAGGCGTATGAAAAAGTGAAGTTAATACGCCAAAGAATTCAGACAGCTCGGAGCCGTCAGAAGAGTTATGTAGATAATCGAAAGAAGTATTTAGAATTTGTGGTTGGAAATCAAGTTTTCCTTAAGATCACTCCTCTAAAAGCAAGTTTGATATCAGGGAAAGGAAAGAAGTTACAACCTAGATTTGTAGGACCTTATACGATTCTCCAACGTGTGGGAAACGTGGCCTATAAGTTTGAATTGCCACCAAGTTTATCTCGAATTCATAATATTTTTCACGTGTCTATGCTCAAGAAGTATCATCCAGATCCCTCCCATGTACTACAACCAGAAAATATTGAGATCGATGAGACACTGACTTATGAGGAAAAACCAGTGAATCTTTTGGATCGTAAGGTGAAAGAACTAAGGAATAAGCGAATCCTTCTAGTAAAAGTTCTATGGAAGAATCACGGAATAGAGGAAGCAACTTGAGAAGTAGAGGAGGGGATTCGACAGATATATCCAAACCTATTTCCAAATCAATGTATGAATTTCGTGGATGAAATTCTTTTAAGGAAGAGAGGATGTGAGGACTTATGTTTTTATTCTTAATTTAGTAATTTTTATAATTATTTGCCCTAGTGTTATTTAATTATACTTTTATTGCGTGAATTTCCCTTAAATTTCGCTTTATCGTATTTGCGTCGAAAGTTTCTCAAAAGTCGCGCTGGTACGACTAATTGGAGATTTGAGGATTTAATACTGGACTAGTAAGTATGAGTAATAATAGTGTTAGAGGAATTACCTTGGAGGATTAGTGTATAAGTGTAATAAACAAGAGAAAAAGTGGTAGTACAATGCACTATTTCGCTACTATTGAGAGTTGACTTTTGCACCAATTTAAAGTTACCTTTTCTTCATTCTTCCTCCACAAGATTCACAACAAAACACTCCCTCACTCTCTCTCATTCGGCCGAACCAAGGAAAGAAAAGGGGAAGAGAAAAATATTCCATCCTTGCTCCAATCTTGCTTGTTTTTCATCCTCCAACCCACAAATCATTTGGAATTTCACTCTAGTTAGAAGAAAGGAGCAACCTTGTGGAGTTTCTTGGTGAAATAGTGGTGGAAAGACTTGCCTTCATCTAGGGTTTAAGAGCTCTAAGAGGTAACAACTTCATCCCTCTTTATTCTTTCAATTTTTACAAAGTTTAGTGGTTGGATTTCATGGGTTTGAAACCCTAATCAAGATTCTAGGCTAGTGGACTTGGGGAAACTTTTATCTTGCTTTATATCCTAAGCTAATGACCTTGAGGTGACCTATGAGGTAGCTGACTTGAGGTTATTACTTGATTGTTGTTGATTATGTGAATTATGGGTTGAGATTGGCTTGGTAGTGGAGTGAAAGTTGGAAGAAAACCAAGAGAGGTGCTGGCCGAAATTTCTGTTCTTGTTGTCTTGTTTTGAATTCAAATTTTGTTGCTTATTTGGATGCTAAACTGATTGATATATGTTGTGTTAGGTGTGTGGAAATTTTCTTTCAAAAATCATTTCAATTGGTTACACAAAACTAGGGTTTTTGAAACGGAAGAAATCTGGAAATTTGTTATCAGGATAGCCGGCTACTGGTTCTTTGTCTGAACATAACTCTTTGTACAAAAGTCAAAATTGAGTGTCGTTTGTGGCATTCGAAACTAGATATCAAGATCTTTCCAACAGTAAAAAATTCCCTTGTTAATTCATTTTGAGGAAACCGTAGTGAATCGGAAAAATGGACTGACCTGTTTTATCTGTTTGTCCGAAAGAAACTGGGAAGCTGTATCTTGTGGCTCGATTTTGTCCCTTTTGTGAAAGGAGTTTGGAAACGATTTCTTCTGTTGAATTATAGAATTTTCAATCTAGTTTCTAACGCCATAAACCATTCTCAATTTGGACTTGTGTAGAGTTAGATATGGTTTGATTTCAAAACTGTGTTGATACTTGGTGACTGGAAATCTTTTGAACAGGTTGCGAAAATCAGCCAACTTCAAACCTTGTATCTTGCTGCTCAAAACTCTAAATTTAGTTCTACATGTTGTGTTTGAAACTTGACTTGAAGATCTGGTTGTGTTATAAATTTCAGAGACTGATTCACTTCCTGTGAATTTTACCGAATTTTCAAATACTGCTGAAAACCCAAGACTGGTCATGTCCTGTCTTCATGAAAATGTAACTTTGAGCTGAAATTTGAATGGTGTGACAGCCCCACTTTCCCCTAAGGCGAACCAAAGGGGTTAGCGGACTGCCTGCCCAACTCTCGCCAGGACTAACGGTGCAGTTCAGAGCGATCTATTGCATTCCGGAACTTATAACGCGCGTAAACAAGGCAAAAGGGCAAAATAACCCAAAATAAAAAAAATGAAATTCGGAGTCGACCATGATTAGTAGCCGACCCGTCAGAACACAATCAAATATCAAACAAACATTCATATCTTGAACGTTAGCAATTACAATCCAAAGTGACATACAAAAGTTTTCAAAAGTTAATATATACACGGTTTGCCAAATTGAAAGTGAAAACGACCCTAAAGATACATTTAGGGTTTCACTTCATATACAATACAAAAGTGATATACATCTAGTTCATTCGGCAATCATCTATCAAGATTCATTCCAAAAAGAGTCATATTCCTGTAAGGAAAACAAAAGGAACGGTGTGAGCTAATTGCCCAGTGAGATACTATCACTTACGCAACCAAGTGCATATAAGCATCAAGCTTTCAATCAATATAATAAAAATAAACAAAGGCACACGTCAAATATGGTGAGAAAAGGATACAGATGGCTCTCAAGAGCCCTTTCCTCGTTTGCATTTCTTGATCGGACGTCATTGACCCTCCGTCAATGTTCAAAAGTAACCAACCGTAGACTCCACTTTACCTCCACTCCTTCCACCTAACATCCCCCTACCGGGCCCGAACTCCAAACACTTGCACTTTAGTATTACTCGAGTATACCGGAATCGAGAGTCTCGCATACTACAAGATTCCATATAACTTTACCCAAGGTTCATTAATTGGCACGACCAAGCCCTCGCCGGCTCGATTCAATCAACTACCAATGGGGTTGAGCTCATTGATAACATTTGTAGTCGTTGGATATTCGTCCAATCGACACCAAGTCGAGTACTTTCATTTCATGTAACATTTCATGTAACATTCCAATAACATGACAACAATGATATAAGGCATATAAGTGAGAGTGATAAAGTACACTTTCACTGCAATCAAGTCACATTCAATTCACTTCAAGCAATTTACATTCAAAGCCATATAGTAACACACAAGTGAGTAGTACACTCACCAGGGTCAGTGCAGATACCTCCCAAAAGAGAGCTTTAATCACCAATAAACCCTAAAATAATCCAAGGAAAACAATTGAAGGTTCCACTTTCAAAATTGAGTATACAGAATGCACATGTGAGGCTCGACTACCAGTCGTATGCCTCGCCAAATTTACTAAAGCAAGGGTGCAAAACATGATTTTTGGTAACGAAAAGGTAACATGAAGACCTAGGCTCAAACAACCCAAAAGCCCTTCGCTCAAAACACAAGTAAATCCAACTAGCCTTCAAGTAAAATTCGGCAGCATATCCCTTGTGTTTACCTATTTTCCAGCCATCATGGCTTCATTATTTCCTCAAATCAGTCCCAACATCTTGTACAAAAATAATCTCATTCCCAAAAGCCGTTCACTAGGCTTAATGGTATTCAAGTACAAAATTTAGCTAGGAAATAACCGAATATGAAAGTCAAGCCCTAACTATTCAAATGAACCCAATAAGACTCGATTACAAGTCATAAACCAATTCTATATACTACCAAAACAGGGTTCCCTAAGCATACACAAACATTAAAGGAAACCAGAAAATTCGGAAATGCAATTAACTTTGGCCCTGAAAAAACAGTTTTTGTCCTCGTTTTGCGGTAATGGCACCAATTTCACTACGATTATCGGATGAGGGTACAAGACCCACCATCTCGAAGCTAAAAGACAGGGCTACAACATCACAGAAGGTCACTCAACCCATTTTTGAGTGCAAATAGGTCAAAAATGCAAGATACTACATCAAAAACGTAAAACATATTCACCAAAACGCATTCTAGCGGAAACATCATAACTCAGACTCTCCAAGTCCAAATCCAGAAATTCCAAAACCAGATGAAAGCTAAGGGACAGGGCTACATTTCATCAGAAGACCTCAACAACCAATTCGGAAGCAATTCCATCCAAAACAACCAATTACAGGCGCAATTCTTGCATTCGGGTAAAACCAGAACAGCAATAGTAATTAAATTTTTCTCACTCTATGCTACTCCGATTGACCTGAAATTTTGTAGGCACCTCTAAAATGTCATTCCATACAACTTTCATGTTTTAAGCTAAGGCCAATTTGGCCTCTAACTAGGAGCTATAAATTCGGGCAGAATGTTCCTTCATGAACCCTAGGTTTTTCAATTTTCTTCTAAAATAGAAATTGGTTGCAATTAATCACTTTTCCACCTTCTAGATGCCTTAAACATCATTTCCAATCATCATACATAGCCACACAATCATGCTTATATTAAAACAGAAAAATCCCCAAAAATAATAAAACTTCATCATTTCAACCACAAATCAAGAAATAATCCATAAACTTGCATCTTATACTCCCACTAAGCATGATTTAAGCATCAATTAAAGGAGGAGGGTGGTTCTTCACAACTTACCTTAAAAACAAGAGAGAGAGAGCTATAGGTCCTCATAGCTTTCCAAATCACTCCACCAATCAACTTACTAACACTAATTGAAGAGGTTTTATGGAGTAAGTTCAAGTTTCAATGGTTGGTTTTGATGATTTGGAGCAAAATGGAAGCAAAACTTGAAGAGTTTCTTCCTTTCTTTTTGAGAGAGAGGGCCGGCCAACAAGGGAGAAGAAATGAAGAATTTTTGGTTGTTTTTTGATTTAATTAGTCAATTGGTAAGACCATGAATAGTGGTCTTAAAGGTAGACCACTCAAATGGTGACACTTGTCACCTTTTATTAAATATCTACCTAACTTGTCTCTCTCATATCAATCCAAATTGCAACCTCTACTTATCTCTTAACACCCGATAAATTAATTCCAGTATCCAAAACTTAACCTAGTTGGCCGAATTTTTCCGAACTTTTCGCACTAGTGGGTCCCACGTCCGGTATACGCTCTTAATTTCTCAAAACCTATTCGATACTAGAAAAATCATCTAAAAATTATATCTGCTCCTTAAATTCATCTAGCAATTTTTTTTCTAATCACGAAAATGCAGAAAAAAGCCATAAAAATACGAGAAATCTAGAAAATGAAAATTACGGGTTCTCACACTCTCTCCCCCTTAAAAGAATTTCGCCCTCGAAATTTCTCACCTTGGTTCACAACCAGTTCAGGGTATTCCTTTTTCACCTCCCAGGTAGCCTCTTCTATCCCATGATTTTTTTCCACTTTTTTTTTCTGCGTGAATACTATTCTCTCTCCTACCCAAACTCTGCGATCCTTACAAACCATACCAATGCTCAAACAATGATTCCCCATAGGAATACTACTTTCAGGTCGTAGGGTAGACAAGCAAGCGTGGTATCTATTTCGTCCATCAAAATTGGGATTGACAAATGGATGAGCAACACCGGGATCTACTAATATTTCCGCAGAAATACCGCAATCGTACCTTCCTCAATCTCAGGAGAATCGGGGACCTGTTGTGGCTCCAGTGAATACACTCGAGCTGCCACCTTAGATTTAGTCCCTTCTTCCTTGGCCGATTCGGAGTTAGTCTTTGTCGCTTGCTGATTCCCCTTTCCATCTCGTGATAGGACTGGACAAGTAGCGAGCTGATGGTTTGCACTTCCACAGCGCAAACATTTTCCCTCCTTCTTCCAGCAATTGTCCTCCGAGTGGTTTGGCTTTCCGCAATACCCGCAAGGTCCGTGTGTTGCAGAAGCCGAGCCTCTTCTCTGGCCTCTCCCCGCTTGGCCGCCTCGCGACGGGCTCTCTCGTGACACTCCCGGTACCCTTTCTTCTCCAATTCCTCACCCAAACTTGGAAGGGGTACTCTCATCCCCCTGGCCCGAACTAGTTCCAGGAAATCCTCGCTTTTTCGCCTGGAAATTTCTTACTTGCAATCTGGCACTCTCTACTCGTTGGGCCTTCTCAACGGCCTCGCTAAAAGCATTAATTTGAGCCACTGCGAGATCCTTCTGAATCTCCACGTTTAGGCCCTGGATAAAACGCCTAATTCGCCGTTGCTCCGTCACAATCAACTCAGGCGCAAATTTGGACAGGCGGGTGAACTGGCTCTCGTATTCCGCCACCGATTGAACTCCTTGGCGGAGTCGGATGAACTCATCTTCCTTCCTCTCCTGAACCAGAGGATGGAAGAATTTCGCGTTAAACTCCCTCATAAAATTTACCCAAGTCCTGGGCGTTGGTTCCCGCTCCCATTTTTGCCGAATGACATTCCACCAGGAGCGGGCCGCCTCTTCCAGCTGGAAAACGGCAAAAGTCACCTGCCGTTCTTCGGTATAGTGCAGGGCGGCGAAAATATCGACCATCTTTTCGAACCACCTTTCGGCAACATCCGGATCGGGTCCCCCAATAAACTTGGGTGGAGCAAACTTTTGAAATCATTCAAGAGCTCTGTCTTCGCTCTCAACATGATTGCCAGGGTTTCCAGGGTTTCCTGGATTAGGATTTCGATTCTGGCCTTGTTGCTGCACCATTTGTGCCAGTAAGTTTGTCATTTGCTGCATAGCGGCAGCTATCTGTACATTGGGATCAACTCTCGGTTCAAGATGGGGTCCAGAGGAGGTTTCCCCAGCACCCCGGTCTAGCGTAGGTTGCCTATTCCCGCGCCCACGCCCCCGTCCACTACGTGTGCCTTCCATACAATCTAAGTCGATCTTGGTCACAAAATAAATATACTGTTAAAGGGCACCTAACCCCTCCTTTTCGCAGCATTAAACAGGAACAAGTAAACAAGAACAATTAACTACTCAACTCCCTCGTCGAGCATTTAAACACATAACACATATACAGAGAACATATAACAGGATCAACATGTATACAGAACAGTCAGTCAGGTACATACAAAGTCATCCATAGAATCGCAATTTCTAGTTCGCCCAATTCTTTCTAACCTAGACTCTCATCTCTTTCGTATCCGGGCGCAAGAATCCCATTTAAGATAATTCACAACTCAAGCCGGCCGGTCCCAAGCGTAAATCATCCATACTAAAGATTCCTACCCGACATACTTATCTGTCGTCCTCAAGTTCCATAATAAAGATTTTTACACTTAATACATGCCCCGTTCATAACTTACGCTCAAACGAGCACTTAGACATATCCATGAAATCAGGACCATAACACCACTTGGCCCAAACTCACTCCGCGCAGAGACCACGCAAAGTGGCTCTGATACCACCTGTGACAGCCCCACTTTCCACTAAGACGAACCAAAGGGGTTAGCGGACTGCCTGTCCAGCTCTCGCCAGGACTAACGGTGCGGTTCAGAGCGATCTATTGCATTCCGGAACTTATAACGCGCGTAAACAAGGCAAAAGGGCAAAATAACCCAAAATAAAAAAAATGAAATTCGGAGTCGACCATGAATAGTGACTGACCCGTCAGAACGAAATCAAATATCAAACAAACATTCATATCTTGAACGTTAGCAATTACAATCCAAAGTGACATACAAAAGTTTTCAAAAGTTAATATATACACGGTTTGCCAAATTGAAAGTGAAAACGACCCTAAAGATACATTTAGGGTTTCACTTCATATACAATACAAAAGAGATATACATCTAGTTCATTCGGCAATCATCTATCAAGATTCATTCCAAAAAGAGTCATATTCCTGTAAGGAAAACAAAAGGAACGGTGTGAGCTAATTGCCCAGTGAGATACTATCAGTTACGCAACCAAGTGCATATAAGCATCAAGTTTTCAATCAATATAATAAAAATAAACAAAGGCACACGTCAAATATGGTGAGAAAAGGATACAGATGGCTCTCAAGAGCCCTTTCCTCGTTTGCATTTCTTGATCGGACGTCATTGACTCTCCGTCAATGTTCAAAAGTAACCAACCGTAGACTCCACTTTAAATCCACTCCTTCCACCTAACATCCCCCTACCGGGCCCGAATTCCAAACACTTGCACTTTGGTATTACTCGAGTATACCGGAATCGAGAGTCTCGCATACTACAAGATTTCATATAACTTTACCCAAGGTTTATTAATTGGCACGACCAAGCCCTCGCCGGCTCGATTCAATCAACTACCAATGGGGTTGAGCTCATTGATAACATTTGTAGTCGTTGGATACTCGTCCAATCGATACCAAGGCGAGTACTTTCATTTCATGTAACATTTCATGTAACATTCCAATAACATGACAACAATGATATAAGGCATATAAGTGAGAGTGATAAAGTACACTTTCACTGCAATCAAGTCACATTCAATTCACTTCAAGCAATTTACATTCAAAGCCATATAGTAACACACAAGTGAGTAGTACACTCACCAGGGTCAGTGCAGATACCTCCCAAAAGAGAGCTTTAATCACCAATAAACCCTAAAATAATCCAAGGAAAACAATTGAAGGTTCCACTTTCAAAATTGAGTATACAGAATGCACATGTGAGGCTCGACTACCAGTCGTATGCCTCGCCAAATTTACTAAAGCAAGGGTGCAAAACATGATTTTTGGTAACGAAAAGGTAACATGAAGACCTAGGCTCAAACAACCCAAAAGCCCTTCGCTCAAAACACAAGTAAATCCAACTAGCCTTCAAGTAAAATTTCGGCAGCATATCCCTTGTGTTTACCTATTTTCCAGCCATCATGGCTTCATTATTTCCTCAAATCAGTCCCAACATCTTGTACAAAAATAATCTCATTCCCAAAAGCCGTTCACTAGGCTTAATGGTATTCAAGTACAAAATTTAGCTAGGAAATAACCGAATATGAAAGTCAAGCCCTAACTATTCAAATGAACCCAATAAGACTCGATTACAAGTCATAAACCAATTCTATATACTACCAAAACAGGGTTCCCTAAGCATACACAAACATTAAAGGAAACCAGAAAATTCGGAAATGCAATTAACTTTGGCCCTGAAAAAACAGTTTTTGTCCTCGTTTTGCGGTAATGGCACCAATTTCACTACGATTATCGGATGAGGGTACAAGACCCACCATCTCGAAGCTAAAAGACAGGGCTACAACATCACAGAAGGTCACTCAACCCATTTTTGAGTGCAAATAGGTCAAAAATGCAAGATACTACATCAAAAACGTAAAACAGATTCACCAAAACGCATTCTAGCGGAAACATCATAACTCAGACTCTCCAAGTCCAAATCCAGAAATTCCAAAACCAGATGAAAGCTAAGGGACAGGGCTACATTTCATCAGAAGACCTCAACAACCAATTCGGAAGCAATTCCATCCAAAACAACCAATTACAGGCGCAATTCTTGCATTCGGGTAAAACCAGAACAGCAATAGTAATTAAACTTTTCTCACTCTATGCTACTCCGATTGACCTGAAATTTTGTAGGCACCTCTAAAATGTCATTCCATACAACTTTCATGTTTTAAGCTAAGGCCAATTTGGCCTCTAACTAGGAGCTATAAATTCGGGCAGAATGTTCCTTCATGAACCCTAGGTTTTTCAATTTTCTTCTAAAATAGAAATTGGTTGCAATTAATCACTTTTCCACCTTCTAGATGCCTTAAACATCATTTCCAATCATCATACATAGCCACACAATCATGCTTATATTAAAACAGAAAAATCCCCAAAAATAATAAAACTTCATCATTTCAACCACAAATCAAGAAATAATCCATAAACTTGCATCTTATACTCCCACTAAGCATGATTTAAGCATCAATTAAAGGAGGAGGGTGGTTCTTCACAACTTACCTTAAAAACAAGAGAGAGAGAGCTATAGGTCCTCATAGCTTTCCAAATCACTCCACCAATCAACTTACTAACACTAATTGAAGAGGTTTTATGGAGTAAGTTCAAGTTTCAATGGTTGGTTTTGATGATTTGGAGCAAAATGGAAGCAAAACTTGAAGAGTTTCTTCCTTTCTTTTTGAGAGAGAGGGCCGGCCAACAAGGGAGAAGAAATGAAGAATTTTTGGTTGTTTTTTGATTTAATTAGTCAATTGGTAAGACCATGAATAGTGGTCTTAAAGGTAGACCACTCAAATGGTGACACTTGTCACCTTTTATTAAATATCTACCTAACTTGTCTCTCTCATATCAATCCAAATTGCAACCTCTACTTATCTCTTAACACCCGATAAATTAATTCCAGTATCCAAAACTTAACCTAGTTGGCCGAATTTTTCCGAACTTTTCGCACTAGTGGGTCCCACGTCCGGTATACGCTCTTAATTTCTCAAAACCTATTCGATACTAGAAAAATCATCTAAAAATTATATCTGCTCCTTAAATTCATCTAGCAATTTTTTTTCTAATCACGAAAATGCAGAAAAAAGCCATAAAAATACGAGAAATCTAGAAAATGAAAATTACGGGTTCTCACACTCTCTCCCCCTTAAAAGAATTTCGCCCTCGAAATTTCTCACCTTGGTTCACAACCAGTTCAGGGTATTCCTTTTTCACCTCCCAGGTAGCCTCTTCTATCCCATGATTTTTTTCCACTTTTTTTTTCTGCGTGAATACTATTCTCTCTCCTACCCAAACTCTGCGATCCTTACAAACCATACCAATGCTCAAACAATGATTCCCCATAGGAATACTACTTTCAGGTCGTAGGGTAGACAAGCAAGCGTGGTATCTATTTCGTCCATCAAAATTGGGATTGACAAATGGATGAGCAACACCGGGATCTACTAATATTTCCGCAGAAATACCGCAATCGTACCTTCCTCAATCTCAGGAGAATCGGGGACCTGTTGTGGCTCCAGTGAATACACTCGAGCTGCCACCTTAGATTTAGTCCCTTCTTCCTTGGCCGATTCGGAGTTAGTCTTTGTCGCTTGCTGATTCCCCTTTCCATCTCGTGATAGGACTGGACAAGTAGCGAGCTGATGGTTTGCACTTCCACAGCGCAAACATTTTCCCTCCTTCTTCCAGCAATTGTCCTCCGAGTGGTTTGGCTTTCCGCAATACCCGCAAGGTCCGTGTGTTGCAGAAGCCGAGCCTCTTCTCTGGCCTCTCCCCGCTTGGCCGCCTCGCGACGGGCTCTCTCGTGACACTCCCGGTACCCTTTCTTCTCCAATTCCTCACCCAAACTTGGAAGGGGTACTCTCATCCCCCTGGCCCGAACTAGTTCCAGGAAATCCTCGCTTTTTCGCCTGGAAATTTCTTACTTGCAATCTGGCACTCTCTACTCGTTGGGCCTTCTCAACGGCCTCGCTAAAAGCATTAATTTGAGCCACTGCGAGATCCTTCTGAATCTCCACGTTTAGGCCCTGGATAAAACGCCTAATTCGCCGTTGCTCCGTCACAATCAACTCAGGCGCAAATTTGGACAGGCGGGTGAACTGGCTCTCGTATTCCGCCACCGATTGAACTCCTTGGCGGAGTCGGATGAACTCATCTTCCTTCCTCTCCTGAACCAGAGGATGGAAGAATTTCGCGTTAAACTCCCTCATAAAATTTACCCAAGTCCTGGGCGTTGGTTCCCGCTCCCATTTTTGCCGAATGACATTCCACCAGGAGCGGGCCGCCTCTTCCAGCTGGAAAACGGCAAAAGTCACCTGCCGTTCTTCGGTATAGTGCAGGGCGGCGAAAATATCGACCATCTTTTCGAACCACCTTTCGGCAACATCCGGATCGGGTCCCCCAATAAACTTGGGTGGAGCAAACTTTTGAAATCATTCAAGAGCTCTGTCTTCGCTCTCAACATGATTGCCAGGGTTTCCAGGGTTTCCTGGATTAGGATTTCGATTCTGGCCTTGTTGCTGCACCATTTGTGCCAGTAAGTTTGTCATTTGCTGCATAGCGGCAGCTATCTGTACATTGGGATCAACTCTCGGTTCAAGATGGGGTCCAGAGGAGGTTTCCCCAGCACCCCGGTCTAGCGTAGGTTGCCTATTCCCGCGCCCACGCCCCCGTCCACTACGTGTGCCTTCCATACAATCTAAGTCGATCTTGGTCACAAAATAAATATACTGTTAAAGGGCACCTAACCCCTCCTTTTCGCAGCATTAAACAGGAACAAGTAAACAAGAACAATTAACTACTCAACTCCCTCGTCGAGCATTTAAACACATAACACATATACAGAGAACATATAACAGGATCAACATGTATACAGAACAGTCAGTCAGGTACATACAAAGTCATCCATAGAATCGCAATTTCTAGTTCGCCCAATTCTTTCTAACCTAGACTCTCATCTCTTTCGTATCCGGGCGCAAGAATCCCATTTAAGATAATTCACAACTCAAGCCGGCCGGTCCCAAGCGTAAATCATCCATACTAAAGATTCCTACCCGACATACTTATCTGTCGTCCTCAAGTTCCATAATAAAGATTTTTACACTTAATACATGCCCCGTTCATAACTTACGCTCAAACGAGCACTTAGACATATCCATGAAATCAGGACCATAACACCACTTGGCCCAAACTCACTCCGCGCAGAGACCACGCAAAGTGGCTCTGATACCACCTGTGACAGCCCCACTTTCCACTAAGACGAACCAAAGGGGTTAGCGGACTGCCTGTCCAGCTCTCGCCAGGACTAACGGTGCAGTTCAGAGCGATCTATTGCATTCCGGAACTTATAACGCGCGTAAACAAGGCAAAAGGGCAAAATAACCCAAAATAAAAAAAATGAAATTCGGAGTCGACCATGAATAGTGACCGACCCGTCAGAACGAAATCAAATATCAAACAAACATTCATATCTTGAACGTTAGCAATTACAATCCAAAGTGACATACAAAAGTTTTCAAAAGTTAATATATACACGGTTTGCCAAATTGAAAGTGAAAACGACCCTAAAGATACATTTAGGGTTTCACTTCATATACAATACAAAAGAGATATACATCTAGTTCATTCGGCAATCATCTATCAAGATTCATTCCAAAAAGAGTCATATTCCTGTAAGGAAAACAAAAGGAACGGTGTGAGCTAATTGCCCAGTGAGATACTATCAGTTACGCAACCAAGTGCATATAAGCATCAAGTTTTCAATCAATATAATAAAAATAAACAAAGGCACACGTCAAATATGGTGAGAAAAGGATACAGATGGCTCTCAAGAGCCCTTTCCTCGTTTGCATTTCTTGATCGGACGTCATTGACTCTCCGTCAATGTTCAAAAGTAACCAACCGTAGACTCCACTTTAAATCCACTCCTTCCACCTAACATCCCCCTACCGGGCCCGAATTCCAAACACTTGCACTTTGGTATTACTCGAGTATACCGGAATCGAGAGTCTCGCATACTACAAGATTTCATATAACTTTACCCAAGGTTTATTAATTGGCACGACCAAGCCCTCGCCGGCTCGATTCAATCAACTACCAATGGGGTTGAGCTCATTGATAACATTTGTAGTCGTTGGATACTCGTCCAATCGATACCAAGGCGAGTACTTTCATTTCATGTAACATTTCATGTAACATTCCAATAACATGACAACAATGATATAAGGCATATAAGTGAGAGTGATAAAGTACACTTTCACTGCAATCAAGTCACATTCAATTCACTTCAAGCAATTTACATTCAAAGCCATATAGTAACACACAAGTGAGTAGTACACTCACCAGGGTCAGTGCAGATACCTCCCAAAAGAGAGCTTTAATCACCAATAAACCCTAAAATAATCCAAGGAAAACAATTGAAGGTTCCACTTTCAAAATTGAGTATACAGAATGCACATGTGAGGCTCGACTACCAGTCGTATGCCTCGCCAAATTTACTAAAGCAAGGGTGCAAAACATGATTTTTGGTAACGAAAAGGTAACATGAAGACCTAGGCTCAAACAACCCAAAAGCCCTTCGCTCAAAACACAAGTAAATCCAACTAGCCTTCAAGTAAAATTTCGGCAGCATATCCCTTGTGTTTACCTATTTTCCAGCCATCATGGCTTCATTATTTCCTCAAATCAGTCCCAACATCTTGTACAAAAATAATCTCATTCCCAAAAGCCGTTCACTAGGCTTAATGGTATTCAAGTACAAAATTTAGCTAGGAAATAACCGAATATGAAAGTCAAGCCCTAACTATTCAAATGAACCCAATAAGACTCGATTACAAGTCATAAACCAATTCTATATACTACCAAAACAGGGTTCCCTAAGCATACACAAACATTAAAGGAAACCAGAAAATTCGGAAATGCAATTAACTTTGGCCCTGAAAAAACAGTTTTTGTCCTCGTTTTGCGGTAATGGCACCAATTTCACTACGATTATCGGATGAGGGTACAAGACCCACCATCTCGAAGCTAAAAGACAGGGCTACAACATCACAGAAGGTCACTCAACCCATTTTTGAGTGCAAATAGGTCAAAAATGCAAGATACTACATCAAAAACGTAAAACAGATTCACCAAAACGCATTCTAGCGGAAACATCATAACTCAGACTCTCCAAGTCCAAATCCAGAAATTCCAAAACCAGATGAAAGCTAAGGGACAGGGCTACATTTCATCAGAAGACCTCAACAACCAATTCGGAAGCAATTCCATCCAAAACAACCAATTACAGGCGCAATTCTTGCATTCGGGTAAAACCAGAACAGCAATAGTAATTAAAACTTTTCTCACTCTATGCTACTCCGATTGACCTGAAATTTTGTAGGCACCTCTAAAATGTCATTCCATACAACTTTCATGTTTTAAGCTAAGGCCAATTTGGCCTCTAACTAGGAGCTATAAATTCGGGCAGAATGTTCCTTCATGAACCCTAGGTTTTTCAATTTTCTTCTAAAATAGAAATTGGTTGCAATTAATCACTTTTCCACCTTCTAGATGCCTTAAACATCATTTCCAATCATCATACATAGCCACACAATCATGCTTATATTAAAACAGAAAAATCCCCAAAAATAATAAAACTTCATCATTTCAACCACAAATCAAGAAATAATCCATAAACTTGCATCTTATACTCCCACTAAGCATGATTTAAGCATCAATTAAAGGAGGAGGGTGGTTCTTCACAACTTACCTTAAAAACAAGAGAGAGAGAGCTATAGGTCCTCATAGCTTTCCAAATCACTCCACCAATCAACTTACTAACACTAATTGAAGAGGTTTTATGGAGTAAGTTCAAGTTTCAATGGTTGGTTTTGATGATTTGGAGCAAAATGGAAGCAAAACTTGAAGAGTTTCTTCCTTTCTTTTTGAGAGAGAGGGCCGGCCAACAAGGGAGAAGAAATGAAGAATTTTTGGTTGTTTTTTGATTTAATTAGTCAATTGGTAAGACCATGAATAGTGGTCTTAAAGGTAGACCACTCAAATGGTGACACTTGTCACCTTTTATTAAATATCTACCTAACTTGTCTCTCTCATATCAATCCAAATTGCAACCTCTACTTATCTCTTAACACACGATAAATTAATTCCAGTATCCAAAACTTAACCTAGTTGGCCGAATTTTTCCGAACTTTTCGCACTAGTGGGTCCCACGTCCGGTATACGCTCTTAATTTCTCAAAACCTATTCGATACTAGAAAAATCATCTAAAAATTATATCTGCTCCTTAAATTCATCTAGCAATTTTTTTTCTAATCACGAAAATGCAGAAAAAAGCCATAAAAATACGAGAAATCTAGAAAATGAAAATTACGGGTTCTCACACTCTCTCCCCCTTAAAAGAATTTCGCCCTCGAAATTTCTCACCTTGGTTCACAACCAGTTCAGGGTATTCCTTTTTCACCTCCCAGGTAGCCTCTTCTATCCCATGATTTTTTTCCACTTTTTTTTTCTGCGTGAATACTATTCTCTCTCCTACCCAAACTCTGCGATCCTTACAAACCATACCAATGCTCAAACAATGATTCCCCATAGGAATACTACTTTCAGGTCGTAGGGTAGACAAGCAGGCGTGGTATCTATTTCGTCCATCAAAATTGGGATTGACAAATGGATGAGCAACACCGGGATCTACTAATATTTCGGCAGAAATACCGCAATCGTACCTTCCTCAATCTCAGGAGAATCGGGGACCTGTTGTGGCTCCAGTGAATACACTCGAGCTGCCACCTTAGATTTAGTCCCTTCCTCCTTGGCCGATTCGGAGTTAGTCTTTGTCGCTTGCTGATTCCCCTTTCCATCTCGTGATAGGACTGGACAAGTAGCGAGCTGATGGTTTGCACTTCCACAGCGCAAACATTTTCCCTCCTTCTTCCAGCAATTGTCCTCCGAGTGGTTTGGCTTTTCGCAATACCCGCAAGGTCCGTGTGTTGCAGAAGCCGAGCCTCTTCTCTGGCCTCTCCCCGCTTGGCCGCCTCGCGACGGGCTCTCTCGTGACACTCCCGGTACCCTTTCTTCTCCAATTCCTCACCCAAACTTGGAAGGGGTACTCTCATCCCCCTGGCCCGAACTAGTTCCAGGAAATCCTCGCTTTTTCGCCTGGAAATTTCTTACTTGCAATCTGGCACTCTCTACTCGTTGGGCCTTCTCAACGGCCTCGCTAAAAGCATTAATTTGAGCCACTGCGAGGTCCTTCTGAATCTCCACGTTTAGGCCCTGGATAAAACGCCTAATTCGCCGTTGCTCCGTCACAATCAACTCAGGCGCAAATTTGGACAGGCGGGTGAACTGGCTCTCGTATTCCGCCACCGATTGAACTCCTTGGCGGAGTCAGATGAACTCATCTTCCTTCCTCTCCTGAACCAGAGGATGGAAGAATTTCGCGTTAAACTCCCTCATAAAATTCACCCAAGTCCTGGGCGTTGGTTCCCGCTCCCATTTTTGCCGAATGACATTCCACCAGGAGCGGGCCGCCTCTTCCAGCTGGAAAACGGCAAAAGTCACCTGACGTTCTTCGGTATAGTGCAGGGCGGCGAAAATATCGACCATCTTTTCGAGCCACCTTTCGGCAACATTCGGATCGGGTCCCCCAATAAACTTGGGTGGAGCAAACTTTTGAAATCATTCAAGAGCTCTGTCTTCGCTCTCAACATGATTGCCAGGGTTTCCAGGGTTTCCTGGATTAGGATTTCGATTCTGGCCTTGTTGCTGCACCATTTGTGCCAGTAAGTTTGTCATTTGCTGCATAGCGGCAGCTATCTGTACATTGGGATCAACTCTCGGTTCAAGATGGGGTCCAGAGGAGGTTTCCCCAGTACCCCGGTCTAGCGTAGGTTGCCTATTCCCGCGCCCACGCCCCCGTCCACTACGTGTGCCTTCCATACAATCTAAGTCGATCTTGGTCACAAAATAAATATACTGTTAAAGGGCACCTAACCCCTCCTTTTCGCAGCATTAAACAGGAACAAGTAAACAAGAACAATTAACTACTCAACTCCCTCGTCGAGCATTTAAACACATAACACATATACAGAGAACACATAACAGGATCAACATGTATACAGAACAGTCAGTCAGGTACATACAAAGTCATCCATAGAATCGCAATTTCTAGTTCGCCCAATTCTTTCTAACCTAGACTCTCATCTCTTTCGTATCCGGGCGCAAGAATCCCATTTAAGATAATTCACAACTCAAGCCGGCCGGTCCCAAGCGTAAATCATCCATACTAAAGATTCCTACCCGACATACTTATCTGTCGTCCTCAAGTTCCATAATAAAGATTTTTACACTTAATACATGCCCCGTTCATAACTTACGCTCAAACGAGCACTTAGACATATCCATGAAATCAGGACCATAACACCACTTGGCCCAAACTCACTCCGCGCAGAGACCACGCAAAGTGGCTCTGATACCACCTGTGACAGCCCCACTTTCCACTAAGGCGAACCAAAGGGGTTAGCGGACTGCCTGTCCAGCTCTCGCCAGGACTAACGGTGCAGTTCAGAGCGATCTATTGCATTCCGGAACTTATAACGCGCGTAAACAAGGCAAAAGGGCAAAATAACCCAAAATAAAAAAAATGAAATTCGGAGTCGACCATGAATAGTGACCGACCCGTCAGAACGAAATCAAATATCAAACAAACATTCATATCTTGAACGTTAGCAATTACAATCCAAAGTGACATACAAAAGTTTTCAAAAGTTAATATATACACGGTTTGCCAAATTGAAAGTGAAAACGACCCTAAAGATACATTTAGGGTTTCACTTCATATACAATACAAAAGAGATATACATCTAGTTCATTCGGCAATCATCTATCAAGATTCATTCCAAAAAGAGTCATATTCCTGTAAGGAAAACAAAAGGAACGGTGTGAGCTAATTGCCCAGTGAGATACTATCAGTTACGCAACCAAGTGCATATAAGCATCAAGTTTTCAATCAATATATTAAAAATAAACAAAGGCACACGTCAAATATGGTGAGAAAAGGATACAGATGGCTCTCAAGAGCCCTTTCCTCGTTTGCATTTCTTGATCGGACGTCATTGACTCTCCGTCAATGTTCAAAAGTAACCAACCGTAGACTCCACTTTACCTCCACTCCTTCCACCTAACATCCCCCTACCGGGCCCGAATTCCAAACACTTGCACTTTGGTATTACTCGAGTATACCGGAATCGAGAGTCTCGCATACTACAAGATTTCATATAACTTTACCCAAGGTTTATTAATTGGCACGACCAAGCCCTCGCCGGCTCGATTCAATCAACTACCAATGGGGTTGAGCTCATTGATAACATTTGTAGTCGTTGGATACTCGTCCAATCGATACCAAGGCGAGTACTTTCATTTCATGTAACATTTCATGTAACATTCCAATAACATGACAACAATGATATAAGGCATATAAGTGAGAGTGATAAAGTACACTTTCACTGCAATCAAGTCACATTCAATTCACTTCAAGCAATTTACATTCAAAGCCATATAGTAACACACAAGTGAGTAGTACACTCACCAGGGTCAGTGCAGATACCTCCCAAAAGAGAGCTTTAATCACCAATAAACCCTAAAATAATCCAAGGAAAACAATTGAAGGTTCCACTTTCAAAATTGAGTATACAGAATGCACATGTGAGGCTCGACTACCAGTCGTATGCCTCGCCAAATTTACTAAAGCAAGGGTGCAAAACATGATTTTTGGTAACGAAAAGGTAACATGAAGACCTAGGCTCAAACAACCCAAAAGCCCTTCGCTCAAAACACAAGTAAATCCAACTAGCCTTCAAGTAAAATTTCGGCAGCATATCCCTTGTGTTTACCTATTTTCCAGCCATCATGGCTTCATTATTTCCTCAAATCAGTCCCAACATCTTGTACAAAAATAATCTCATTCCCAAAAGCCGTTCACTAGGCTTAATGGTATTCAAGTACAAAATTTAGCTAGGAAATAACCGAATATGAAAGTCAAGCCCTAACTATTCAAATGAACCCAATAAGACTCGATTACAAGTCATAAACCAATTCTATATACTACCAAAACAGGGTTCCCTAAGCATACACAAACATTAAAGGAAACCAGAAAATTCGGAAATGCAATTAACTTTGGCCCTGAAAAAATAGTTTTTGTCCTCGTTTTGCGGTAATGGCACCAATTTCACTACGATTATCGGATGAGGGTACAAGACCCACCATCTCGAAGCTAAAAGACAGGGCTACAACATCACAGAAGGTCACTCAACCCATTTTTGAGTGCAAATAGGTCAAAAATGCAAGATACTACATCAAAAACGTAAAACAGATTCACCAAAACGCATTCTAGCGGAAACATCATAACTCAGACTCTCCAAGTCCAAATCCAGAAATTCCATAACCAGATGAAAGCTAAGGGACAGGGCTACATTTCATCAGAAGACCTCAACAACCAATTCGGAAGCAATTCCATCCAAAACAACCAATTACAGGCGCAATTCTTGCATTCGGGTAAAACCAGAACAGCAATAGTAATTAAAACTTTTCTCACTCTATGCTACTCCGATTGACCTGAAATTTTGTAGGCACCTCTAAAATGTCATTACATACAACTTTCATGTTTTAAGCTAAGGCCAATTTGGCCTCTAACTAGGAGCTATAAATTCGGGCAGAATGTTCCTTCATGAACCCTAGGTTTTTCAATTTTCTTCTAAAATAGAAATTGGTTGCAATTAATCACTTTTCCACCTTCTAGATGCCTTAAACATCATTTCCAATCATCATACATAGCCACACAATCATGCTTATATTAAAACAGAAAAATCCCCAAAAATAATAAAACTTCATCATTTCAACCACAAATCAAGAAATAATCCATAAACTTGCATCTTATACTCCCACTAAGCATGATTTAAGCATCAATTAAAGGAGGAGGGTGGTTCTTCACAACTTACCTTAAAAACAAGAGAGAGAGAGCTATAGGTCCTCGTAGCTTTCCAAATCACTCCACCAATCAACTTACTAACACTAATTGAAGAGGTTTTATGGAGTAAGTTCAAGTTTCAATGGTTGGTTTTGATGATTTGGAGCAAAATGGAAGCAAAACTTGAAGAGTTTCTTCCTTTCTTTTTGAGAGAGAGGGCCGGCCAACAAGGGAGAAGAAATGAAGAATTTTTGGTTGTTTTTTGATTTAATTAGTCAATTGGTAAGACCATGAATAGTGGTCTTAAAGGTAGACCACTCAAATGGTGACACTTGTCACCTTTTATTAAATATCTACCTAACTTGTCTCTCTCATATCAATCCAAATTGCAACCTCTACTTATCTCTTAACACCCGATAAATTAATTCCAGTATCCAAAACTTAACCTAGTTGGCCGAATTTTTCCGAACTTTTTCGCACTAGTGGGTCCCACGTCCGGTATACGCTCTTAATTTCTCAAAACCTATTCGATACTAGAAAAATCATCTAAAAATTATATCTGCTCCTTAAATTCATCTAGCAATTTTTTTTCTAATCACGAAAATGCAGAAAAAAGCCATAAAAATACGAGAAATCTAGAAAATGAAATTACGGGTTCTCACACTCTCTCCCCCTTAAAAGAATTTCGCCCTCGAAATTTCTCACCTTGGTTCACAACCAGTTCAGGGTATTCCTTTTTCACCTCCCAGGTAGCCTCTTCTATCCCATGATTTTTTTCCACTTTTTTTTTCTGCGTGAATACTATTCTCTCTCCTACCCAAACTCTGCGATCCTTACAAACCATACCAATGCTCAAACAATGATTCCCCATAGGAATACTACTTTCAGGTCGTAGGGTAGACAAGCAGGCGTGGTATCTATTTCATCCATCAAAATTGGGATTGACAAATGGATGAGCAACACCGGGATCTACTAATATTTCCGCAGAAATACCGCAATCGTACCTTCCTCAATCTCAGGAGAATCGGGGACCTGTTGTGGCTCCAGTGAATACACTCGAGCTGCCACCTTAGATTTAGTCCCTTCCTCCTTGGCCGATTCGGAGTTAGTCTTTGTCGCTTGCTGATTCCCCTTTCCATCTCGTGATAGGACTGGACAAGTAGCGAGCTGATGGTTTGCACTTCCACAGCGCAAATATTTTCCCTCCTTCTTCCAGCAATTGTCCTCCGAGTGGTTTGGCTTTCCGCAATACCCGCAAGGTCCGTGTGTTGCAGAAGCCGAGCCTCCTCTCTGGCCTCTCCCCACTTGGCCGCCTCGCGACGGGCTCTCTCGTGACACTCCCGGTACCCTTTCTTCTCCAATTCCTCACCCAAACTTAGAAGGGGTACTCTCATCCCCCTGGCCCGAACTAGTTCCAGGAAATCCTCGCTTTTTCGCCTGGAAATTTCTTACTTGCAATCTGGCACTCTCTACTCGTTGGGCCTTCTCAACGGCCTCGCTAAAAGCATTAATTTTAGCCACTGCGAGGTCCTTCTGAATCTCCACGTTTAGGCCCTGGATAAAACGCCTAATTCGCCGTTGCTCCGTCACAATCAACTCAGGCGCAAATTTGGACAGGCGGGTGAACTGGCTCTCGTATTCCACCACCGATTGAACTCCTTGGCGGAGTCTGATGAACTCATCTTCCTTCCTCTCCTGAACCAGAGGATGGAAGAATTTCGCGTTAAACTCCCTCATAAAATTTACCCAAGTCCTGGGCGTTGGTTCCCGCTCCCATTTTTGCCGAATGACATTCCACCAGGAGCGGGCCGCCTCTTCCATCTGGAAAACGGCAAAAGTCACCTGCCGTCAAAAGTCACCTGCCGTCAAGATACGATTTCTCAAGTGTCGTCAAGTAAAATTGGAAAAATTTCTGGTTTCCTAAGAAGTGAACTTTAATGAACTTCCCACTTCCTTTTGAGATTGATGGTTCATTTTAAACTCAATTTCATGAATGATACGAGTTCACTTCAGACTTTAAATTTTCATTTTTGAATCTCGATTTTTGAGGGATTAAAGCTCTTTTAAGCCATTGTCTTAAGTTGTAAGCAAGTGCACTTTCTTCCTTGAATATTAAGTGATCTAGTGTATATGTGAGTGATGTGACGACCCCACCTCCCCCTAAGATGTACCAAAGGGTTCGGCGGACCGCCTGCCCAGCTCTCGCCAGGACTCACTCACTATCTCGATCGAGTCATGTACACACATCCATGAATCATAAATAATATCCGCAATTCAAGCTTATAATTTACATTGATAGAAATCGAGGTACAAAGCCTCAATACACCAAACTAGTTCAAAACGTATACAATCCAAGTACAACATGTTCCATTCGAGGAATAGCGCGAGTACAAGACCAAAAGTCAAAAGTCAAAACAAAAGGCTACGCTAGTCTTTTACTAGTCTCACGCGTCACTCGTACCCCCTGTAAGGAAAACAAATAGCGTGGTGTGAGCTAAAGCCCAGTGAGGTTCCAAATAGCAAATTGACCATTATTTATAAGTACTAGTTTTCGATATAGCAAAGTAACGAGCATGAAGAGTTCATAAAAGTGAGCAATCTCAAAATGAGCGAGTGTAAAAGTTTTCAGAAGAAACAATAATCCAATAAACAATAATCATTCCAAAGCATAAGGATACGGATGGCTCTCAGGAGCCAACTTCCATTCATCATCAGGGCTTGATCACATAGTAGTTGACACTCCGTCAACTTTCAAGTAAAGGAGCCAATCCAGTAGAACACCACTTACACTACTCTCCGTCCACCATTCACACCCCCTACTGGGCCCAAAATCCTCAATAAACACGGGTGGTAATACTCGAGTATACCAATTAGTCGAGGAGATATCACTCCACTCGACAAAGCAAGAGACCCAGGGCTCGTTACCCAACCGACCAAGCCCCTGCCGGCTCGACTAGAATAACTTGCCACAGGGTTTCTGGAATTCCAGGAAGTGCGCGCATCATAACAAGTATGTCAAGTCAATTGCAATAATAAACAAGTATATATCATGAAAGGGCAAGTGCGATAAAGTACACTCTTACCCTAACAATTCACGCATGTGGCATGTAATCATATTGGCACGTATCAAGTACAAGTATCAAGTTCAATTCAGTATTTGAAAGCACTCACCAAAAGATATAGTGCTTTTACTGGTCACTTTCAGGTTATACTCCGAGTTCGGAGTCCAAATCTGCGATAAAACTCAATTTGAGAACTTTGAAACATGACTAGAGTTCGAAACTTAGACGTTTCGTTCAATAAGAATCAAGAAATTGAAATTCACTCGGACAGTAGTCGTGAAACACTTGCTCGCCTTTTTAAACAGTAAAACTTTGTAATATTTATACTTGAAATTGTCTTGCGAGTTGAACGTACAAGGAAAACATACTTCGAGCAATCATTATTTCATTTCTCAAGGGTACAAGTTCGTCCAAGTCCTAACGTATAACACTCAAGAAACATAGTGGCCAAGGTTCTCTCTAGTTCAAGTAATAAGTACTTAACCTTCACTCAAGTCACTAATATAGTTTTCTAATCCTCGAGTAAAAATTCGGGCAGCATGCCCTTTGTGTTTACCTAATTCTCCAGCCTTTTAGGCTTCATTGTTTTTCTCAAACACAACCCAACATTATACATATCAGCAATTCATGTCAAGATCCGTTCCATAGGCTCATAATATCATAATAACAAGAATCGTATTAAGTACAAGTGCAGAAATTCAATTTAGTTCAAAACAGATTTGACGTACAAATGCGGAAATAACATATCCGAGGCTACGCTTATCGGATTAAAACGAAACCTACGCCGTTTCGAAGCTAAGACACAGAGCTACAATATTCATGAAGGTCACTTAGTCCAGTTCCTAATGTAACTTAGTCAAATTCTCGAATTACTAAACCAGAAACCAATTCGTCGGCAGTTTAAACGCAGAACACTGTAATGAACATAACTCAGTGTACACAAGTCCGAATTAGGTGTTCTTAGATGCATTTTAAAGCCAATTCAGAATACTACAACTTTCATGTTTTGGCAAAAAGCTAAATCAAAAGGTATCCTAGTCAAAAACGTGATAAACTGGACTTAACTGATCACACGGACTGCTTAGGAAATACTTAAAACAGTAAGGGTATTTTGGACTTTTCACATCCTACGTTGCTCCGATTGAGCTGAAATTTTGTAGGCACCTATAAAATGCCATTCTCTACAACTTTTCTTCTTTGACCTAAGGCCAATTCGGCCTCTATCATACAGATACAAATTCGGACAGAATGTTGAGCAAAAATTCCAGATTCTGAAATTTTGAGTTTCTAATGCAACTTTCCTTAATTTCTTGGTCCAATCACTACCAAAACACCTTATACAACCTCAATTGCAACATATAAGCATTATACAACAATTTGGACAGAATTTGCACAAGCCCTAGTTCATCAAATAAATTGGGGAAAAACATCTAAAACATGCTAATCATCCATGATTCCACCACTATAATCAAACTACTAAACTTAATTTAACAAAATTGAAAGCAAAACTTAGAGAGATAAGCTCTCTTACCTTGAATAGAGGTCACAAAGAGTAGCCCAAGCTTCCTCCTTCCAAAAACTTACCACAAATCACTAACTAATCACTCAAAGGTAAGTTTAATCGGTTTGTTTTGTTTGATTTCTCACTTAGTTGTTGAATTCCAGATGAAATGAAGAAGTTTTCTCTCTTGGTCTTTCTCTCTCCCTCTCACGGTTCTTCAGCAGAAAAATGAAGGTGAATGAAGCCAATTTGGAGATAAGAAGGTTGAACAATTGTCTTGGTCAATGGCCACTAAGGGTGTGACACTTGTCACAAACCTTACCAAGTAAAATTTTCTTTTTCTTTCTTGTATTTTCAGCCATTAATTTCGGTCAGGCTTAGCTGGAATTTAGGAGATATTTTGCTCAAATATTAATGAGCTTGTATGGCAAGAAAGTAGTGGTCAAGTGGTGCGTTCAATCGGTAGTGCGCGGGACCCGCTGGTTCGCGCCGTTTTTCTTAAAAACACACGTATTAGGGTTTTTACTTCCCAATCACTAACCTTATATCATTGCTACTAATCACATATTATTTTTCACTTAAAAGTCACTTTTAATCTCCAAATTTAATTCTTACTCTGTACCGAAAATTCATCCGGCGGAAAATCGCGAAAACCCTAATTTTGCTCCAAACTTGAAACCGAAGAATAAAACCCTACTTTCTAGATTCATTTGCACTTATCATGGAATAATTGGATGGTAGGGCTTTAATAAATGATAATTTTTAAATAAAAAGAAATTTTTAAGAAAACGTGAGGAATTTTCCAATTCCAGTAATTAAAATTAGGGTTTCAATTAAAATATGAGAGATTTAGGAAAACCGGTTAGTCACAAGTAAACTAGGGTTTTTGGCTACAATATTAGGGTTTCTAGTCTTTTTAAAACAAAATTAGGTTTTAAATCAAACCCAAAGAAATACACTTTAATATTTTCTTCACAAACAACCTCCTAATATTCGGGATGTTACAATCTCCCCTCCTTAAAAGAATTTCGTCCTCAAAATTCATACATGCACTTCGAATAACGTAGGGTATTTCCCTTATATATTCATTTCCGGCTCCTAGGTCTCACTATAGCCAAAACTTAGGGAAACAATAGAAATCACGAATCGTACCTTCTACTATCTCTGTTGGTTCAAGTACTGCCTGTTGGTTCAAGGCATACGCTCTAGCTGGCACTCTTGGCTTAGTCCTTCCTACACTTGCTTGTTCAGGGTTTAGGCGTGATCTACGGGGACAGGTTGCAAGCTGGTGTTCGGTGCTACCACACCATAAACATTTTCCCGCCTTTCGCCAACAATCACTCTCCACGTGATTGCCCTTCCCACAGTACCCGCAAGGTACTTGAGGGGTTGAGGTCTGACCTCCTTGTGAGGCACCTCTTGCTTGGCCCCAGCCACGCGAAGCTCCTCTTGGAGTACTTTCCTTAGACGTCCTTGAAATTTTCTCACTACCATCTTCTCGACCTATCTCAGAAGGTGGCATATCTAAATAACTTTGTCCTTGCCTTTGACTTCCACCAGGCGCACCTCTCCTTTTTGCATGAAAAGCTCTCACTTGTGCCCTAGCAGTCTCTATCCTCAAGGCTTTCTCCAGAACCTCTGTGAATGTATTAATTTGGACCGCCGCTAAGGCTTCTTGTAACTCCACATTCAGTCCTTGTATGAACCTCCGTACTTTTCTTTGTTCCGTAGCTATCAGTTCGGGAGCAAATTTGGACAACTTTGTAAACTGAGTCTCATACTCAGTTACACTCAACATCCCCTGACGGAGTTTAATGAATTCGTCCTCTCTCTTCTCCTGGACGATGGGTGGAAGGTATTTTTCATTGAAGTCCCGTACAAAGTTTAGCCAAGTCCAGGCAGTTCCCTCTCTCTCCCACTTGGCCCTCACTACATTCCACCAAGCCCTAGCTGGCCCCTCAAACTGAAATACAGCAAATTGGACTTGTCTCTCCTCAGTATAGTTTAGGGCAACAAAGATATTTATCATGGCCTCCAGCCATTTCTCAGCCTCATACGGGTCTGGCCCTCCTAAAAACTTGGGTGGGGAGAACTTTTGGAATCTCTCCAAAGCTCTATCCCGCCCCATATCAGGGTCTCTAGGTTGGTTTACAGGGGCTTGACCCTGTTGTTCCACTAACCGAGCCAGAATGTTAGTCATCTGTTGAATGGCAGTTGCCACTTGATCTCCCCCTGCAGCCTGGGGTTCAGGTTGTGGTTCAACCGTTGCCTCTCTCTCTTCTCTCGGTTCTGGCACCGGTTCCTGTGCTTGTTCACCTTCACGGCCTCGCCTAGAACCGCGTTCTTGGTTAATTTTCTTGGTCCGACTTCTTTTATCTTCCATGTTTCGCAGCTAACCAACTATAGCAATATAACCAACTAATTAATGATAGAATATAACCACTAAGTAACTATATAAATAAAAACAACATAAAACAGAATATTGCAAATCATAAACCCCTCTAAATCATAAAACAAGGCAATACAACACATTCGATCAAAACAAGTCACATAACTTATAGAGCATTAACCCTAGGTATCGCTCAGGCACTACACTTAATCAAGGCTCGAAACACGTGAATAAGAAGGATCCCAAATCCCATGAATATCTTCAATATTTTTCAAGTCCAGACTACTCGCATTCCCTGTGCCTTTGCTTTCACCATCCAACCTTATCCGAATATTATACGAGATCTCAACTGATCGTAAAGATGTCACTCTTTGGTATTCGGGGACAAGAATCCGAAAATATGATAATTCACCACTCAAGCTGGCCAGGCTCAAGAGCAAATCACCCGTATTAGAGATTCCTACCCAACATACATATCTAAAGTCCCCAACAATAGACAATCGTTCCACACTTAACAAGTCAATTCCCACAGTCCGAGAACCTTCTCCCGGCACGAGCTCAAAAGGAGCTCTGATACCATCTGTGACGACCCCACCTCCCCGTAAGACGTACCAAAGGGTTCGGCGGACCGCCTGCCCAACTCTCGCCAGGACTCACTCACTATCTCGATCGAGTCATGTACACACATCTATGAATCATAAATAATATCCGCAATTCAAGCTTATAATTTACATTGATAGAAATCGAGGTACAAAGCCTCAATACACCAAACTAGTTCAAAACGTATACAATCCAAGTACAACATGTTCCATTCGAGGAATAGCGCGAGTACAAGACCAAAAGTCAAAAGTCAAAACAAAAGGCTACGCTAGTCTTTTACAAGTCTCACGCGTCACTCGTACCCCCTGTAAGGAAAACAAATAGCGTGGTGTGAGCTAAAGCCCAGTGAGGTTCCAAATAGCAAATTGACCATTATTTATAAGTACTAGTTTTCGATATAGCAAAGTAACGAGCATGAAGAGTTCATAAAAGTGAGCAATCTCAAAATGAGCGAGTGTAAAAGTTTTCAGAAGAAACAATAATCCAATAAACAATAATCATTCCAAAGCATAAGGATACGGATGGCTCTCAGGAGCCAACTTCCATTCATCATCAGGGCTTGATCACATAGTAGTTGACACTCCGTCAACTTTCAAGTAAAGGAGCCAATCCAGTAGAACACCACTTACACTACTCTCCGTCCACCATTCACACCCCCTACTGGGCCCAAAATCCTCAATAAACACGGGTGGTAATACTCGAGTATACCAATTAGTCGAGAAGATATCACTCCACTCGACAAAGCAAGAGACCCAGGGCTCGTTACCCAACCGACCAAGCCCCTGCCGGCTCGACTAGAATAACTTGCCACAGGGTTTCTGGAATTCCAGGAAGTGCGCGCATCATAACAAGTATGTCAAGTCAATTGCAACAATAAACAAGTATATATCATGTAAGGGCAAGTGCGATAAAGTACACTCTTGCCCTAACAATTCACGCATGTGGCATGTAATCATATTGGCACGTATCAAGTACAAGTATCAAGTTCAATTCAGTATTTGAAAGCACTCACCAAAAGATATAGTGCTTTTACTGGTCACTTTCAGGTTATACTCCGAGTTCGGAGTCCAAATCTGCGATAAAACTCAATTTGAGAACTTTGAAACATGACTAGAGTTCGAAACTTAGACGTTTCGTTCAATAAGAATCAAGAAATTGAAATTCACTCGGACAGTAGTCGTGAAACACTTGCTCGCCTTTTTAAACAGTAAAACTTTGTAATATTTATACTTGAAATTGTCTTGCGAGTTGAACGTACAAGGAAAACATACTTCGAGCAATCATTATTTCATTTCTCAAGGGTACAAGTTCGTCCAAGTCCTAACGTATAACACTCAAGAAACATAGTGGCCAAGGTTCTCGCTAGTTCAAGTAATAAGTACTTAACCTTCACTCAAGTCGCTAATATAGTTTTCTAATCCTCGAGTAAAAATTCGGGCAGCATGCCCTTTGTGTTTACCTAATTCTCCAGCCTTTTAGGCTTCATTGTTTTTCTCAAACACAACCCAACATTATACATATCAGCAATTCATGTCAAGAGCCGTTCCATAGGCTCATAATATCATAATAACAAGAATCGTATTAAGTACAAGTGCAGAAATTCAATTTAGTTCAAAACAGATTTGACGTACAAATGCGGAAATAACATATCCGAGGCTACGCTTATCGGATTAAAACGAAACCTACGCCGTTTCGAAGCTAAGACACAGAGCTACAATATTCATGAAGGTCACTTAGTCCAGTTCCTAATGTAACTTAGTCAAATTCTCGAATTACTAAACCAGAAACCAATTCGTCGGCAGTTTAAACGCAGAACACTGTAATGAACATAACTCAGTGTACACAAGTCCGAATTAGGTGTTCTTAGATGCATTTTAAAGCCAATTCAGAATACTACAACTTTCATGTTTTGACAAAAAGCTAAATCAAAAGGGATCCTAGTCAAAAACGTGATAAACTGGACTTAACTGATCACACGGACTGCTTAGGAAATACTTAAAACAGTAAGGGTATTTTGGACTTTTCACATCCTACGTTGCTCCGATTGAGCTGAAATTTTGTAGGCACCTATAAAATGCCATTATCTACAACTTTTCTTCTTTGACCTAAGGCCAATTCGGCCTCTATCATACAGATACAAATTCGGACAGAATGTTGAGCAAAAATTCCAGATTCTGAAATTTTGAGTTTCTAATGCAACTTTCCTTAATTTCTTGGTCCAATCACTACCAAAACACCTTATACAACCTCAATTGCAACATATAAGCATTATACAACAATTTGGACAGAATTTCCACAAGCCCTAGTTCATCAAATAAATTGGGGAAAAACATCTAAAACATGCTAATCATCCATGATTCCACCACTATAATCAAACTACTAAACTTAATTTAACAAAATTGAAAGCAAAACTTAGAGAGATAAGCTCTCTTACCTTGAATAGAGGTCACAAAGAGTAGCCCAAGCTTCCTCCTTCCAAAAACTTACCACAAATCACTAACTAATCACTCAAAGGTAAGTTTAATCGGTTTGTTTTGTTTGATTTCTCACTTAGTTGTTGAATTCCAGATGAAATGAAGAAGTTTTCTCTCTTGGTCTTTCTCTCTCCCTCTCACGGTTCTTCAGCAGAAAAATGAAGGTGAATGAAGCCAATTTGGAGATAAGAAGGTTGAACAATTGTCTTGGTCAATGGCCACTAAGGGTGTGACACTTGTCACAAACCTTACCAAGTAAAATTTTCTTTTTCTTTCTTGTATTTTCAGCCATTAATTTCGGTCAGGCTTAGCTGGAATTTAGGAGATATTTTGCTCAAATATTAATGAGCTTGTATGGCAAGAAAGTAGTGGTCAAGTGGTGCGTTCAATCGGTAGTGCGCGGGACCCGCTGGTTCGCGCCGTTTTTCTTAAAAACACACGTATTAGGGTTTTTACTTCCCAATCACTAACCTTATATCATTGCTACTAATCACATATTATTTTTCACTTAAAAGTCACTTTTAATCTCCAAATTTAATTCTTACTCTGTACCGAAAATTCATCCGGCGGAAAATCGCGAAAACCCTAATTTTGCTCCAAACTTGAAACCGAAGAATAAAACCCTACTTTCTAGATTCATTTGCACTTATCATGGAATAATTGGATGGTAGGGCTTTAATAAATGATAATTTTTAAATAAAAAGAAATTTTTAAGAAAACGTGAGGAATTTTCCAATTCCAGTAATTAAAATTAGGGTTTCAATTAAAATATGAGAGATTTAGGAAAACCGGTTAGTCACAAGTAAACTAGGGTTTTTGGCTACAATATTAGGGTTTCTAGTCTTTTTAAAACAAAATTAGGTTTTAAATCAAACCCAAAGAAATACACTTTAATATTTTCTTCACAAACAACCTCCTAATATTCGGGATGTTACAATCTCCCCTCCTTAAAAGAATTTCGTCCTCAAAATTCATACATGCACTTCGAATAACGTAGGGTATTTCCCTTATATATTCATTTCCGGCTCCTAGGTCTCACTATAGCCAAAACTTAGGGAAACAATAGAAATCACGAATCGTACCTTCTACTATCTCTGTTGGTTCAAGTACTGCCTGTTGGTTCAAGGCATACGCTCTAGCTGGCACTCTTGGCTTAGTCCTTCCTACACTTGCTTGTTCAGGGTTTAGGCGTGATCTACGGGGACAGGTTGCAAGCTGGTGTTCGGTGCTACCACACCATAAACATTTTCCCGCCTTTCGCCAACAATCACTCTCCACGTGATTGCCCTTCCCACAGTACCCGCAAGGTACTTGAGGGGTTGAGGTCTGACCTCCTTGTGAGGCACCTCTTGCTTGGCCCCAGCCACGCGAAGCTCCTCTTGGAGTACTTTCCTTAGACGTCCTTGAAATTTTCTCACTACCATCTTCTCGACCTATCTCAGAAGGTGGCATATCTAAATAACTTTGTCCTTGCCTTTGACTTCCACCAGGCGCACCTCTCCTTTTTGCATGAAAAGCTCTCACTTGTGCCCTAGCAGTCTCTATCCTCAAGGCTTTCTCCAGAACCTCTGTGAATGTATTAATTTGGACCGCCGCTAAGGCTTCTTGTAACTCCACATTCAGTCCTTGTATGAACCTCCGTACTTTTCTTTGTTCCGTAGCTATCAGTTCGGGAGCAAATTTGGACAACTTTGTAAACTGAGTCTCATACTCAGTTACACTCAACATCCCCTGACGGAGTTTAATGAATTCGTCCTCTCTCTTCTCCTGGACGATGGGTGGAAGGTATTTTTCATTGAAGTCCCGTACAAAGTTTAGCCAAGTCCAGGCAGTTCCCTCTCTCTCCCACTTGGCCCTCACTACATTCCACCAAGCCCTAGCTGGCCCCTCAAACTGAAATACAGCAAATTGGACTTGTCTCTCCTCAGTATAGTTTAGGGCAACAAAGATATTTATCATGGCCTCCAGCCATTTCTCAGCCTCATACGGGTCTGGCCCTCCTAAAAACTTGGGTGGGGAGAACTTTTGGAATCTCTCCAAAGCTCTATCCTGCCCCATATCAGGGTCTCTAGGTTGGTTTACAGGGGCTTGACCCTGTTGTTCCACTAACCGAGCCAGAATGTTAGTCATCTGTTGAATGGCAGTTGCCACTTGATCTCCCCCTGCAGCCTGGGGTTCAGGTTGTGGTTCAACCGTTGCCTCTCTCTCTTCTCTCGGTTCTGGCACCGGTTCCTGTGCTTGTTCACCTTCACGGCCTCGCCTAGAACCGCGTTCTTGGTTAATTTTCTTGGTCCGACTTCTTTTATCTTCCATGTTTCGCAGCTAACCAACTATAGCAATATAACCAACTAATTAATGATAGAATATAACCACTAAATAACTATATAAATAAAAACAACATAAAACAGAATATTGCAAATCATAAACCCCTCTAAATCATAAAACAAGGCAATACAACACATTCGATCAAAACAAGTCACATAACTTATAGAGCATTAACCCTAGGTATCGCTCAGGCACTACACTTAATCAAGGCTCGAAACACGTGAATAAGAAGGATCCCAAATCCCATGAATATCTTCAATATTTTTCAAGTCCAGACTACTCGCATTCCCTGTGCCTTTGCTTTCACCATCCAACCTTATCCGAATATTATACGAGATCTCAACTGATCGTAAAGATGTCACTCTTTGGTATTCGGGGACAAGAATCCGAAAATATGATAATTCACCACTCAAGCTGGCCAGGCTCAAGAGCAAATCACCCGTATTAGAGATTCCTACCCAACATACATATCTAAAGTCCCCAACAATAGACAATCGTTCCACACTTAACAAGTCAATTCCCACAGTCCGAGAACCTTCTCCCGGCACGAGCTCAAAAGGAGCTCTGATACCATCTGTGACGACCCCACCTCCCCGTAAGACGTACCAAAGGGTTCGGCGGACCGCCTGCCCAACTCTCGCCAGGACTCACTCACTATCTCGATCGAGTCATGTACACACATCTATGAATCATAAATAATATCCGCAATTCAAGCTTATAATTTACATTGATAGAAATCGAGGTACAAAGCCTCAATACACCAAACTAGTTCAAAACGTATACAATCCAAGTACAACATGTTCCATTCGAGGAATAGCGCGAGTACAAGACCAAAAGTCAAAAGTCAAAACAAAAGGCTACGCTAGTCTTTTACAAGTCTCACGCGTCACTCGTACCCCCTGTAAGGAAAACAAATAGCGTGGTGTGAGCTAAAGCCCAGTGAGGTTCCAAATAGCAAATTGACCATTATTTATAAGTACTAGTTTTCGATATAGCAAAGTAACGAGCATGAAGAGTTCATAAAAGTGAGCAATCTCAAAATGAGCGAGTGTAAAAGTTTTCAGAAGAAACAATAATCCAATAAACAATAATCATTCCAAAGCATAAGGATACGGATGGCTCTCAGGAGCCAACTTCCATTCATCATCAGGGCTTGATCACATAGTAGTTGACACTCCGTCAACTTTCAAGTAAAGGTGCCAATCCAGTAGAACACCACTTACACTACTCTCCGTCCACCATTCACACCCCCTACTGGGCCCAAAATCCTCAATAAACACGGGTGGTAATACTCGAGTATACCAATTAGTCGAGAAGATATCACTCCACTCGACAAAGCAAGAGACCCAGGGCTCGTTACCCAACCGACCAAGCCCCTGCCGGCTCAACTAGAATAACTTGCCACAGGGTTTCTGGAATTCCAGGAAGTGCGCGCATCATAACAAGTATGTCAAGTCAATTGCAACAATAAACAAGTATATATCATGTAAGGGCAAGTGCGATAAAGTACACTCTTACCCTAACAATTCACGCATGTGGCATGTAATCATATTGGCACGTATCAAGTACAAGTATCAAGTTCAATTCAGTATTTGAAAGCACTCACCAAAAGATATAGTGCTTTTACTGGTCACTTTCAGGTTATACTCCGAGTTCGGAGTCCAAATCTGCGATAAAACTCAATTTGAGAACTTTGAAACATGACTAGAGTTCGAAACTTAGACGTTTCGTTCAATAAGAATCAAGAAATTGAAATTCACTCGGACAGTAGTCGTGAAACACTTGCTCGCCTTTTTAAACAGTAAAACTTTGTAATATTTATACTTGAAATTGTCTTGCGAGTTTAACGTACAAGGAAAACATACTTCGAGCAATCATTATTTCATTTCTCAAGGGTACAAGTTCGTCCAAGTCCTAACGTATAACACTCAAGAAACATAGTGGCCAAGGTTCTCGCTAGTTCAAGTAATAAGTACTTAACCTTCACTCAAGTCGCTAATATAGTTTTCTAATCCTCGAGTAAAAATTCGGGCAGCATGCCCTTTGTGTTTTCCTAATTCTCCAGCCTTTTAGGCTTCATTGTTTTTCTCAAACACAACCCAACATTATACATATCAGCAATTCATGTCAAGAGCCGTTCCATAGGCTCATAATATCATAATAACAAGAATCGTATTAAGTACAAGTGCAGAAATTCAATTTAGTTCAAAACAGATTTGACGTACAAATGCGGAAATAACATATCCGAGGCTACGCTTATCGGATTAAAACGAAACCTACGCCGTTTCGAAGCTAAGACACAGAGCTACAATATTCATGAAGGTCACTTAGTCCAGTTCCTAATGTAACTTAGTCAAATTCTCGAATTACTAAACCAGAAACCAATTCGTCGGCAGTTTAAACGCAGAACACTGTAATGAACATAACTCAGTGTACACAAGTCCGAATTAGGTGATCTTAGATGCATTTTAAAGCCAATTCAGAATACTACAACTTTCATGTTTTGACAAAAAGCTAAATCAAAAGGGATCCTAGTCAAAAACGTGATAAACTGGACTTAACTGATCACACGGACTGCTTAGGAAATACTTAAAACAGTAAGGGTATTTTGGACTTTTCACATCCTACGTTGCTCCGATTGAGCTGAAATTTTGTAGGCACCTATAAAATGTCATTATCTACAACTTTTCTTCTTTGACCTAAGGCCAATTCGGCCTCTATCATACAGATACAAATTCGGACAGAATGTTGAGCAAAAATTCCAGATTCTGAAATTTTGAGTTTCTAATGCAACTTTCCTTAATTTCTTGGTCCAATCACTACCAAAACACCTTATACAACCTCAATTGCAACATATAAGCATTATACAACAATTTGGACAGAATTTCCACAAGCCCTAGTTCATCAAATAAATTGGGGAAAAACATCTAAAACATGCTAATCATCCATGATTCCACCACTATAATCAAACTACTAAACTTAATTTAACAAAATTGAAAGCAAAACTTAGAGAGATAAGCTCTCTTACCTTGAATAGAGGTCACAAAGAGTAGCCCAAGCTTCCTCCTTCCAAAAACTTACCACAAATCACTAACTAATCACTCAAAGGTAAGTTTAATCGGTTTGTTTTGTTTGATTTCTCACTTAGTTGTTGAATTCCAGATGAAATGAAGAAGTTTTCTCTCTTGGTCTTTCTCTCTCCCTCTCACGGTTCTTCAGCAGAAAAATGAAGGTGAATGAAGCCAATTTGGAGATAAGAAGGTTGAACAATTGTCTTGGTCAATGGCCACTAAGGGTGTGACACTTGTCACAAACCTTACCAAGTAAAATTTTCTTTTTCTTTCTTGTATTTTCAGCCATTAATTTCGGTCAGGCTTAGCTGGAATTTAGGAGATATTTTGCTCAAATATTAATGAGCTTGTATGGCAAGAAAGTAGTGGTCAAGTGGTGCGTTCAATCGGTAGTGCGCGGGACCCGCTGGTTCGCGCCGTTTTTCTTAAAAACACACGTATTAGGGTTTTTACTTCCCAATCACTAACCTTATATCATTGCTACTAATCACATATTATTTTTCACTTAAAAGTCACTTTTAATCTCCAAATTTAATTCTTACTCTGTACCGAAAATTCATCCGGCGGAAAATCGCGAAAACCCTAATTTTGCTCCAAACTTGAAACCGAAGAATAAAACCCTACTTTCTAGATTCATTTGCACTTATCATGGAATAATTGGATGGTAGGGCTTTAATAAATGATAATTTTTAAATAAAAAGAAATTTTTAAGAAAACGTGAGGAATTTTCCAATTCCAGTAATTAAAATTAGGGTTTCAATTAAAATATGAGAGATTTAGGAAAACCGGTTAGTCACAAGTAAACTAGGGTTTTTGGCTACAATATTAGGGTTTCTAGTCTTTTTAAAACAAAATTAGGTTTTAAATCAAACCCAAAGAAATACACTTTAATATTTTCTTCACAAACAACCTCCTAATATTCGGGATGTTACAATCTCCCCTCCTTAAAAGAATTTCGTCCTCAAAATTCATACATGCACTTCGAATAACGTAGGGTATTTCCCTTATATATTCATTTCCGGCTCCTAGGTCTCACTATAGCCAAAACTTAGGGAAACAATAGAAATCACGAATCGTACCTTCTACTATCTCTGTTGGTTCAAGTACTGCCTGTTGGTTCAAGGCATACGCTCTAGCTGGCACTCTTGGCTTAGTCCTTCCTACACTTGCTTGTTCAGGGTTTAGGCGTGATCTACGGGGACAGGTTGCAAGCTGGTGTTCGGTGCTACCACACCATAAACATTTTCCCGCCTTTCGCCAACAATCACTCTCCACGTGATTGCCCTTCCCACAGTACCCGCAAGGTACTTGAGGGGTTGAGGTCTGACCTCCTTGTGAGGCACCTCTTGCTTGGCCCCAGCCACGCGAAGCTCCTCTTGGAGTACTTTCCTTAGACGTCCTTGAAATTTTCTCACTACCATCTTCTCGACCTATCTCAGAAGGTGGCATATCTAAATAACTTTGTCCTTGCCTTTGACTTCCACCAGGCGCACCTCTCCTTTTTGCATGAAAAGCTCTCACTTGTGCCCTAGCAGTCTCTATCCTCAAGGCTTTCTCCAGAACCTCTGTGAATGTATTAATTTGGACCGCCGCTAAGGCTTCTTGTAACTCCACATTCAGTCCTTGTATGAACCTCCGTACTTTTCTTTGTTCCGTAGCTATCAGTTCGGGAGCAAATTTGGACAACTTTGTAAACTGAGTCTCATACTCAGTTACACTCAACATCCCCTGACGGAGTTTAATGAATTCGTCCTCTCTCTTCTCCTGGACGATGGGTGGAAGGTATTTTTCATTGAAGTCCCGTACAAAGTTTAGCCAAGTCCAGGCAGTTCCCTCTCTCTCCCACTTGGCCCTCACTACATTCCACCAAGCCCTAGCTGGCCCCTCAAACTGAAATACAGCAAATTGGACTTGTCTCTCCTCAGTATAGTTTAGGGCAACAAAGATATTTATCATGGCCTCCAGCCATTTCTCAGCCTCATACGGGTCTGGCCCTCCTAAAAACTTGGGTGGGGAGAACTTTTGGAATCTCTCCAAAGCTCTATCCTGCCCCATATCAGGGTCTCTAGGTTGGTTTACAGGGGCTTGACCCTGTTGTTCCACTAACCGAGCCAGAATGTTAGTCATCTGTTGAATGGCAGTTGCCACTTGATCTCCCCCTGCAGCCTGGGGTTCAGGTTGTGGTTCAACCGTTGCCTCTCTCTCTTCTCTCGGTTCTGGCACCGGTTCCTGTGCTTGTTCACCTTCACGGCCTCGCCTAGAACCGCGTTCTTGGTTAATTTTCTTGGTCCGACTTCTTTTATCTTCCATGTTTCGCAGCTAACCAACTATAGCAATATAACCAACTAATTAATGATAGAATATAACCACTAAATAACTATATAAATAAAAACAACATAAAACAGAATATTGCAAATCATAAACCCCTCTAAATCATAAAACAAGGCAATACAACACATTCGATCAAAACAAGTCACATAACTTATAGAGCATTAACCCTAGGTATCGCTCAGGCACTACACTTAATCAAGGCTCGAAACACGTGAATAAGAAGGATCCCAAATCCCATGAATATCTTCAATATTTTTCAAGTCCAGACTACTCGCATTCCCTGTGCCTTTGCTTTCACCATCCAACCTTATCCGAATATTATACGAGATCTCAACTGATCGTAAAGATGTCACTCTTTGGTATTCGGGGACAAGAATCCGAAAATATGATAATTCACCACTCAAGCTGGCCAGGCTCAAGAGCAAATCACCCGTATTAGAGATTCCTACCCAACATACATATCTAAAGTCCCCAACAATAGACAATCGTTCCACACTTAACAAGTCAATTCCCACAGTCCGAGAACCTTCTCCCGGCACGAGCTCAAAAGGAGCTCTGATACCATCTGTGACGACCCCACCTCCCCGTAAGACGTACCAAAGGGTTCGGCGGACCGCCTGCCCAACTCTCGCCAGGACTCACTCACTATCTCGATCGAGTCATGTACACACATCTATGAATCATAAATAATATCCGCAATTCAAGCTTATAATTTACATTGATAGAAATCGAGGTACAAAGCCTCAATACACCAAACTAGTTCAAAACGTATACAATCCAAGTACAACATGTTCCATTCGAGGAATAGCGCGAGTACAAGACCAAAAGTCAAAAGTCAAAACAAAAGGCTACGCTAGTCTTTTACAAGTCTCACGCGTCACTCGTACCCCCTGTAAGGAAAACAAATAGCGTGGTGTGAGCTAAAGCCCAGTGAGGTTCCAAATAGCAAATTGACCATTATTTATAAGTACTAGTTTTCGATATAGCAAAGTAACGAGCATGAAGAGTTCATAAAAGTGAGCAATCTCAAAATGAGCGAGTGTAAAAGTTTTCAGAAGAAACAATAATCCAATAAACAATAATCATTCCAAAGCATAAGGATACGGATGGCTCTCAGGAGCCAACTTCCATTCATCATCAGGGCTTGATCACATAGTAGTTGACACTCCGTCAACTTTCAAGTAAAGGTGCCAATCCAGTAGAACACCACTTACACTACTCTCCGTCCACCATTCACACCCCCTACTGGGCCCAAAATCCTCAATAAACACGGGTGGTAATACTCGAGTATACCAATTAGTCGAGAAGATATCACTCCACTCGACAAAGCAAGAGACCCAGGGCTCGTTACCCAACCGACCAAGCCCCTGCCGGCTCAACTAGAATAACTTGCCACAGGGTTTCTGGAATTCCAGGAAGTGCGCGCATCATAACAAGTATGTCAAGTCAATTGCAACAATAAACAAGTATATATCATGTAAGGGCAAGTGCGATAAAGTACACTCTTACCCTAACAATTCACGCATGTGGCATGTAATCATATTGGCACGTATCAAGTACAAGTATCAAGTTCAATTCAGTATTTGAAAGCACTCACCAAAAGATATAGTGCTTTTACTGGTCACTTTCAGGTTATACTCCGAGTTCGGAGTCCAAATCTGCGATAAAACTCAATTTGAGAACTTTGAAACATGACTAGAGTTCGAAACTTAGACGTTTCGTTCAATAAGAATCAAGAAATTGAAATTCACTCGGACAGTAGTCGTGAAACACTTGCTCGCCTTTTTAAACAGTAAAACTTTGTAATATTTATACTTGAAATTGTCTTGCGAGTTTAACGTACAAGGAAAACATACTTCGAGCAATCATTATTTCATTTCTCAAGGGTACAAGTTCGTCCAAGTCCTAACGTATAACACTCAAGAAACATAGTGGCCAAGGTTCTCGCTAGTTCAAGTAATAAGTACTTAACCTTCACTCAAGTCGCTAATATAGTTTTCTAATCCTCGAGTAAAAATTCGGGCAGCATGCCCTTTGTGTTTTCCTAATTCTCCAGCCTTTTAGGCTTCATTGTTTTTCTCAAACACAACCCAACATTATACATATCAGCAATTCATGTCAAGAGCCGTTCCATAGGCTCATAATATCATAATAACAAGAATCGTATTAAGTACAAGTGCAGAAATTCAATTTAGTTCAAAACAGATTTGACGTACAAATGCGGAAATAACATATCCGAGGCTACGCTTATCGGATTAAAACGAAACCTACGCCGTTTCGAAGCTAAGACACAGAGCTACAATATTCATGAAGGTCACTTAGTCCAGTTCCTAATGTAACTTAGTCAAATTCTCGAATTACTAAACCAGAAACCAATTCGTCGGCAGTTTAAACGCAGAACACTGTAATGAACATAACTCAGTGTACACAAGTCCGAATTAGGTGATCTTAGATGCATTTTAAAGCCAATTCAGAATACTACAACTTTCATGTTTTGACAAAAAGCTAAATCAAAAGGGATCCTAGTCAAAAACGTGATAAACTGGACTTAACTGATCACACGGACTGCTTAGGAAATACTTAAAACAGTAAGGGTATTTTGGACTTTTCACATCCTACGTTGCTCCGATTGAGCTGAAATTTTGTAGGCACCTATAAAATGTCATTATCTACAACTTTTCTTCTTTGACCTAAGGCCAATTCGGCCTCTATCATACAGATACAAATTCGGACAGAATGTTGAGCAAAAATTCCAGATTCTGAAATTTTGAGTTTCTAATGCAACTTTCCTTAATTTCTTGGTCCAATCACTACCAAAACACCTTATACAACCTCAATTGCAACATATAAGCATTATACAACAATTTGGACAGAATTTCCACAAGCCCTAGTTCATCAAATAAATTGGGGAAAAACATCTAAAACATGCTAATCATCCATGATTCCACCACTATAATCAAACTACTAAACTTAATTTAACAAAATTGAAAGCAAAACTTAGAGAGATAAGCTCTCTTACCTTGAATAGAGGTCACAAAGAGTAGCCCAAGCTTCCTCCTTCCAAAAACTTACCACAAATCACTAACTAATCACTCAAAGGTAAGTTTAATCGGTTTGTTTTGTTTGATTTCTCACTTAGTTGTTGAATTCCAGATGAAATGAAGAAGTTTTCTCTCTTGGTCTTTCTCTCTCCCTCTCACGGTTCTTCAGCAGAAAAATGAAGGTGAATGAAGCCAATTTGGAGATAAGAAGGTTGAACAATTGTCTTGGTCAATGGCCACTAAGGGTGTGACACTTGTCACAAACCTTACCAAGTAAAATTTTCTTTTTCTTTCTTGTATTTTCAGCCATTAATTTCGGTCAGGCTTAGCTGGAATTTAGGAGATATTTTGCTCAAATATTAATGAGCTTGTATGGCAAGAAAGTAGTGGTCAAGTGGTGCGTTCAATCGGTAGTGCGCGGGACCCGCTGGTTCGCGCCGTTTTTCTTAAAAACACACGTATTAGGGTTTTTACTTCCCAATCACTAACCTTATATCATTGCTACTAATCACATATTATTTTTCACTTAAAAGTCACTTTTAATCTCCAAATTTAATTCTTACTCTGTACCGAAAATTCATCCGGCGGAAAATCGCGAAAACCCTAATTTTGCTCCAAACTTGAAACCGAAGAATAAAACCCTACTTTCTAGATTCATTTGCACTTATCATGGAATAATTGGATGGTAGGGCTTTAATAAATGATAATTTTTAAATAAAAAGAAATTTTTAAGAAAACGTGAGGAATTTTCCAATTCCAGTAATTAAAATTAGGGTTTCAATTAAAATATGAGAGATTTAGGAAAACCGGTTAGTCACAAGTAAACTAGGGTTTTTGGCTACAATATTAGGGTTTCTAGTCTTTTTAAAACAAAATTAGGTTTTAAATCAAACCCAAAGAAATACACTTTAATATTTTCTTCACAAACAACCTCCTAATATTCGGGATGTTACAATCTCCCCTCCTTAAAAGAATTTCGTCCTCAAAATTCATACATGCACTTCGAATAACGTAGGGTATTTCCCTTATATATTCATTTCCGGCTCCTAGGTCTCACTATAGCCAAAACTTAGGGAAACAATAGAAATCACGAATCGTACCTTCTACTATCTCTGTTGGTTCAAGTACTGCCTGTTGGTTCAAGGCATACGCTCTAGCTGGCACTCTTGGCTTAGTCCTTCCTACACTTGCTTGTTCAGGGTTTAGGCGTGATCTACGGGGACAGGTTGCAAGCTGGTGTTCGGTGCTACCACACCATAAACATTTTCCCGCCTTTCGCCAACAATCACTCTCCACGTGATTGCCCTTCCCACAGTACCCGCAAGGTACTTGAGGGGTTGAGGTCTGACCTCCTTGTGAGGCACCTCTTGCTTGGCCCCAGCCACGCGAAGCTCCTCTTGGAGTACTTTCCTTAGACGTCCTTGAAATTTTCTCACTACCATCTTCTCGACCTATCTCAGAAGGTGGCATATCTAAATAACTTTGTCCTTGCCTTTGACTTCCACCAGGCGCACCTCTCCTTTTTGCATGAAAAGCTCTCACTTGTGCCCTAGCAGTCTCTATCCTCAAGGCTTTCTCCAGAACCTCTGTGAATGTATTAATTTGGACCGCCGCTAAGGCTTCTTGTAACTCCACATTCAGTCCTTGTATGAACCTCCGTACTTTTCTTTGTTCCGTAGCTATCAGTTCGGGAGCAAATTTGGACAACTTTGTAAACTGAGTCTCATACTCAGTTACACTCAACATCCCCTGACGGAGTTTAATGAATTCGTCCTCTCTCTTCTCCTGGACGATGGGTGGAAGGTATTTTTCATTGAAGTCCCGTACAAAGTTTAGCCAAGTCCAGGCAGTTCCCTCTCTCTCCCACTTGGCCCTCACTACATTCCACCAAGCCCTAGCTGGCCCCTCAAACTGAAATACAGCAAATTGGACTTGTCTCTCCTCAGTATAGTTTAGGGCAACAAAGATATTTATCATGGCCTCCAGCCATTTCTCAGCCTCATACGGGTCTGGCCCTCCTAAAAACTTGGGTGGGGAGAACTTTTGGAATCTCTCCAAAGCTCTATCCTGCCCCATATCAGGGTCTCTAGGTTGGTTTACAGGGGCTTGACCCTGTTGTTCCACTAACCGAGCCAGAATGTTAGTCATCTGTTGAATGGCAGTTGCCACTTGATCTCCCCCTGCAGCCTGGGGTTCAGGTTGTGGTTCAACCGTTGCCTCTCTCTCTTCTCTCGGTTCTGGCACCGGTTCCTGTGCTTGTTCACCTTCACGGCCTCGCCTAGAACCGCGTTCTTGGTTAATTTTCTTGGTCCGACTTCTTTTATCTTCCATGTTTCGCAGCTAACCAACTATAGCAATATAACCAACTAATTAATGATAGAATATAACCACTAAATAACTATATAAATAAAAACAACATAAAACAGAATATTGCAAATCATAAACCCCTCTAAATCATAAAACAAGGCAATACAACACATTCGATCAAAACAAGTCACATAACTTATAGAGCATTAACCCTAGGTATCGCTCAGGCACTACACTTAATCAAGGCTCGAAACACGTGAATAAGAAGGATCCCAAATCCCATGAATATCTTCAATATTTTTCAAGTCCAGACTACTCGCATTCCCTGTGCCTTTGCTTTCACCATCCAACCTTATCCGAATATTATACGAGATCTCAACTGATCGTAAAGATGTCACTCTTTGGTATTCGGGGACAAGAATCCGAAAATATGATAATTCACCACTCAAGCTGGCCAGGCTCAAGAGCAAATCACCCGTATTAGAGATTCCTACCCAACATACATATCTAAAGTCCCCAACAATAGACAATCGTTCCACACTTAACAAGTCAATTCCCACAGTCCGAGAACCTTCTCCCGGCACGAGCTCAAAAGGAGCTCTGATACCATCTGTGACGACCCCACCTCCCCGTAAGACGTACCAAAGGGTTCGGCGGACCGCCTGCCCAACTCTCGCCAGGACTCACTCACTATCTCGATCGAGTCATGTACACACATCTATGAATCATAAATAATATCCGCAATTCAAGCTTATAATTTACATTGATAGAAATCGAGGTACAAAGCCTCAATACACCAAACTAGTTCAAAACGTATACAATCCAAGTACAACATGTTCCATTCGAGGAATAGCGCGAGTACAAGACCAAAAGTCAAAAGTCAAAACAAAAGGCTACGCTAGTCTTTTACAAGTCTCACGCGTCACTCGTACCCCCTGTAAGGAAAACAAATAGCGTGGTGTGAGCTAAAGCCCAGTGAGGTTCCAAATAGCAAATTGACCATTATTTATAAGTACTAGTTTTCGATATAGCAAAGTAACGAGCATGAAGAGTTCATAAAAGTGAGCAATCTCAAAATGAGCGAGTGTAAAAGTTTTCAGAAGAAACAATAATCCAATAAACAATAATCATTCCAAAGCATAAGGATACGGATGGCTCTCAGGAGCCAACTTCCATTCATCATCAGGGCTTGATCACATAGTAGTTGACACTCCGTCAACTTTCAAGTAAAGGTGCCAATCCAGTAGAACACCACTTACACTACTCTCCGTCCACCATTCACACCCCCTACTGGGCCCAAAATCCTCAATAAACACGGGTGGTAATACTCGAGTATACCAATTAGTCGAGAAGATATCACTCCACTCGACAAAGCAAGAGACCCAGGGCTCGTTACCCAACCGACCAAGCCCCTGCCGGCTCAACTAGAATAACTTGCCACAGGGTTTCTGGAATTCCAGGAAGTGCGCGCATCATAACAAGTATGTCAAGTCAATTGCAACAATAAACAAGTATATATCATGTAAGGGCAAGTGCGATAAAGTACACTCTTACCCTAACAATTCACGCATGTGGCATGTAATCATATTGGCACGTATCAAGTACAAGTATCAAGTTCAATTCAGTATTTGAAAGCACTCACCAAAAGATATAGTGCTTTTACTGGTCACTTTCAGGTTATACTCCGAGTTCGGAGTCCAAATCTGCGATAAAACTCAATTTGAGAACTTTGAAACATGACTAGAGTTCGAAACTTAGACGTTTCGTTCAATAAGAATCAAGAAATTGAAATTCACTCGGACAGTAGTCGTGAAACACTTGCTCGCCTTTTTAAACAGTAAAACTTTGTAATATTTATACTTGAAATTGTCTTGCGAGTTTAACGTACAAGGAAAACATACTTCGAGCAATCATTATTTCATTTCTCAAGGGTACAAGTTCGTCCAAGTCCTAACGTATAACACTCAAGAAACATAGTGGCCAAGGTTCTCGCTAGTTCAAGTAATAAGTACTTAACCTTCACTCAAGTCGCTAATATAGTTTTCTAATCCTCGAGTAAAAATTCGGGCAGCATGCCCTTTGTGTTTTCCTAATTCTCCAGCCTTTTAGGCTTCATTGTTTTTCTCAAACACAACCCAACATTATACATATCAGCAATTCATGTCAAGAGCCGTTCCATAGGCTCATAATATCATAATAACAAGAATCGTATTAAGTACAAGTGCAGAAATTCAATTTAGTTCAAAACAGATTTGACGTACAAATGCGGAAATAACATATCCGAGGCTACGCTTATCGGATTAAAACGAAACCTACGCCGTTTCGAAGCTAAGACACAGAGCTACAATATTCATGAAGGTCACTTAGTCCAGTTCCTAATGTAACTTAGTCAAATTCTCGAATTACTAAACCAGAAACCAATTCGTCGGCAGTTTAAACGCAGAACACTGTAATGAACATAACTCAGTGTACACAAGTCCGAATTAGGTGATCTTAGATGCATTTTAAAGCCAATTCAGAATACTACAACTTTCATGTTTTGACAAAAAGCTAAATCAAAAGGGATCCTAGTCAAAAACGTGATAAACTGGACTTAACTGATCACACGGACTGCTTAGGAAATACTTAAAACAGTAAGGGTATTTTGGACTTTTCACATCCTACGTTGCTCCGATTGAGCTGAAATTTTGTAGGCACCTATAAAATGTCATTATCTACAACTTTTCTTCTTTGACCTAAGGCCAATTCGGCCTCTATCATACAGATACAAATTCGGACAGAATGTTGAGCAAAAATTCCAGATTCTGAAATTTTGAGTTTCTAATGCAACTTTCCTTAATTTCTTGGTCCAATCACTACCAAAACACCTTATACAACCTCAATTGCAACATATAAGCATTATACAACAATTTGGACAGAATTTCCACAAGCCCTAGTTCATCAAATAAATTGGGGAAAAACATCTAAAACATGCTAATCATCCATGATTCCACCACTATAATCAAACTACTAAACTTAATTTAACAAAATTGAAAGCAAAACTTAGAGAGATAAGCTCTCTTACCTTGAATAGAGGTCACAAAGAGTAGCCCAAGCTTCCTCCTTCCAAAAACTTACCACAAATCACTAACTAATCACTCAAAGGTAAGTTTAATCGGTTTGTTTTGTTTGATTTCTCACTTAGTTGTTGAATTCAAGATGAAATGAAGAAGTTTTCTCTCTTGGTCTTTCTCTCTCCCTCTCACGGTTCTTCAGCAGAAAAATGAAGGTGAATGAAGCCAATTTGGAGATAAGAAGGTTGAACAATTGTCTTGGTCAATGGCCACTAAGGGTGTGACACTTGTCACAAACCTTACCAAGTAAAATTTTCTTTTTCTTTCTTGTATTTTCAGCCATTAATTTCGGTCAGGCTTAGCTGGAATTTAGGAGATATTTTGCTCAAATATTAATGAGCTTGTATGGCAAGAAAGTAGTGGTCAAGTGGTGCGTTCAATCGGTAGTGCGCGGGACCCGCTGGTTCGCGCCGTTTTTCTTAAAAACACACGTATTAGGGTTTTTACTTCCCAATCACTAACCTTATATCATTGCTACTAATCACATATTATTTTTCACTTAAAAGTCATTTTTAATCTCCAAATTTAATTCTTACTCTGTACCGAAAATTCATCCGGCGGAAAATCGCGAAAACCCTAATTTTGCTCCAAACTTGAAACCGAAGAATAAAACCCTACTTTCTAGATTCATTTGCACTTATCATGGAATAATTGGATGGTAGGGCTTTAATAAATGATAATTTTTAAATAAAAAGAAATTTTTAAGAAAACGTGAGGAATTTTCCAATTCCAGTAATTAAAATTAGGGTTTCAATTAAAATATGAGAGATTTAGGAAAACCGGTTAGTCACAAGTAAACTAGGGTTTTTGGCTACAATATTAGGGTTTCTAGTCTTTTTAAAACAAAATTAGGTTTTAAATCAAACCCAAAGAAATACACTTTAATATTTTCTTCACAAACAACCTCCTAATATTCGGGATGTTACAATCTCCCCTCCTTAAAAGAATTTCGTCCTCAAAATTCATACATGCACTTCGAATAACGTAGGGTATTTCCCTTATATATTCATTTCCGGCTCCTAGGTCTCACTATAGCCAAAACTTAGGGAAACAATAGAAATCACGAATCGTACCTTCTACTATCTCTGTTGGTTCAAGTACTGCCTGTTGGTTCTGTGAGGCCCCAGTTCGTTCTACGTTGATATATTCATTAATTGGGCGGTAACGTTTGGTTTTGGGAATATTTCGAAAACCCTAAGTAGGGATTAAGATTTAAACCCTAAGTTCCGGTTAAGATTGAAAACCCGTTTTCCTATATTTTCTTTATTAGAAAATGCCTCAGATAATTTTTATTGAGTAAATAGAGTTTTTAGATGATTTTTCTAGTATTAGTTAGTTTTTGAGAAATTCAGAACGTATATCGGACGTGGGACCCACTAGTGCGAAAAGTTCGGAAAAATTCGGCCAATTAGGTTAAATTCCGGATACTGTGTAAAATTTATCGGGTGTTAAGAGATAAGTTGAGAGTGAGAAGTGAATGATGTGAGGGGGAAAAAGAAAGATAAGAATGCATTAATGAGTGTGACAAGTGTCACAATATGATTGGTTGGACTTTATGGTTTACTATTCACATTTTTGACTTTTGACCAAAATTAGTTAATATCTCCAAAAATTCACAAAAAAATCACCATTTTTCACCTCTTGATGGCCGAACCTCTCAAGCTCAAGAAGAAAGAAATTCTTCAACTTTCAAGCTTCCATTTCACTCAATCTTCCAAAACCAACCACATAACTTAGATTCTACTCCATAAAATCTATCCTTTGGGTGCTTGTGAGTGGTCTATTGAAGTTTGTTTGAAGACTTAAGGTGTCCAACATCTTCCTCTCTCTTGGTTACTTGGTAAGTGGTATATGAACACCCTCCTATATCTAATGATGTTGAATTTATGCCTAATGGTGGCTATTGTGTTAGAAATTGTGGTTTATTTCATGGTTTGGAATGAATTGGTTGAGTTTTTATTTTTTTTTGGAATTTTCTGGTTTCATATGATCTTGATGGTGTGGTTGTTTTTGATGGTTGGTAATAAGGGGCTTTGGCTCTAGTAGGTGCATTTGATAGGAAATTGCAATCAATTTTGAATTTGGAAGAAAATCTGGAAAATTGGGGTTTCTTGGTTCTTCATTCTGTCCGAAAATTTTAGGCCTAGATAGAGGCCGAATTGGCCTTGGCGTAAAACATGAAAGTTGTAGGGAATGATATTTTATAGGTGCCTGTAAAATTTCAGGTCAATCGGAGTAGCGTAGAGTGAGAAAAGTCGAATTTACCCTTGCTGTTCTGGTTTTGGCCGAATGTAAGAACTGCGATTGTAATTGGTTGTTTTGGTTGGGATTGCTTCTGAATTGGTTGTTATGGTCTTCTGATGAAATGTAGCCTTAAATCTTAGCTTTCATATGGCTTTGGAATCTCGGAATTTGGACTTAGGTAGCCTGTTTTATGATGTTTGTGCCAGAATACATTTTGTGAATCTGTTTTTACGATGCTGGTGTAGTATCTTGCATTTTTTACCTAGTTACACTCGAAACTGGATTGAGTGGCCTTCTTCAACATTGTAGCCACTTAGGTCCTGAATCTACTTGTAAAATTTCAGGTCAAATGGATTAGTGTATCCTGAGTTATGGACAAAACCATCAGGCCTGTTTTAGACGTTTGTTTGTGTACGTTTTGAATTTCAGTTTCTGACCGTGGGTTTTTCCGTATTGATCCCATTCGATCTGGGTGTTGACTCCTGCATAAGAAATTTAGATCTTGGTCTCAGCTTCGAAACGGTATAAAGTACGTCGGAATCCGAGTTCCGTAGCTTCTGTTATGACCCAAACAATATAGATCGTCAGAACTGCCTTGTATCTGGACAGTTCTGACGGGTATTTTGGCACTCGATTTTCGTTCTATTCTGAGTGGATTCAGATCTTGGCCAAAACATCAAAGTTTTAGCCTTATGTTTCAGCTTTCTAACGCCTCTGGAATTTCTTGATTTCGATTTCTGAGCCGTGAGTTACGGCCTTGCAAACAGGGCATGTTTGGTAAACCGCAATGAAACAGCTGGCACAGTTTCGTGCATTTTTGACCTATACCTATTGAGATCTGGGTTGAGATACCTACATTAAAGTTGTAGCTCTTCCTTTTAGCTTCGTCGGTGGGTGTACAAGTGAAGTTCTACGGACTATTATTTGCGGTCGACGGAGTGTCGGCAGGAGATCATGCATGGCACATGAATTGGCTTTGGAGCCACCCGTATCCTTATTATATGATGTTGTTCTTTTCTGCTTTTGCTTTACTCTTATTGTGTAATTGTTGCTACATGAATTTACGCTTTCGCCCCTGTTTACTTACTAAGCATATAGCTTACCCCATTCATTTTGTTTTCCTTAGCAGGGGCCGACGCGGGGACTTTTGGCTCGTATACTAGTATAGTTAGTTTGGCTTGTAATAGTTGAACAGTTAGGATGTTTGTTTTTGTTTTGGTGGTTTGACTCGATACTTTTGGAGAATGTAATTATAACTCTTTTGGGATTGTATATATTGTAATTAGAGCTCTTTCGAACTTTAACTTTTGAGTCCTGGCGCGAGCTAGGCAGGCGGCCCGCCGATACCCTTGGGTTCGCCCTTGGGAGAAGTGGGGTCGTCACAGTTGGTATCAGAGCTTAGGCTTCAGATCTCTGTAGTGTATCCTAGGCTGAAAGTTTAGGATGCCGGACTGTGGGATTTGATTTTATTTGAAAGTTAAGCAATTGAGGGATAAAACCTATAGCTGCTTCGCGTGGTCTCTGCGCGGGGTGAGCCTGAATGAAGTGGTGAATAAGTATGAAGGACTAGATGCTCGGTCAAGCATAAGTTATGGATCATAAATGTTATAGGCCTTAAATCTTTCTCATGGTATCTGAGGACCATAGGTAGGTTCGTCAGGTAGGAATTTCGATTGTAGATAGTTTACTCTTGGGACTGCAGCTTGAGATGTGAATTATCTTATTTCGGATTCTTGTGCCTGAGTACTCCAGAGTTGAGGCGCTGCTAAGTACTTGAGATTTGCATTTTGGGAACATGAACAAGCTTTGTCTGGCTAGAGTGAGTACAAGAGATCAACGGGCACTTTGGAAAGTGGAGTAAGAAACCGGACGAGGGTGGTTTTCACTGAGTGTGGGACGACAAGTCGCGTTTCTTTCATTTGCCCTTGTATTGTCCCTACATGTCATTTACTTGTGGTATGTTAATACCTGCATCTATAGTACTTGCTGCACTTGGCTTTGTCTAACTTGAAATGTGTCTTGGTGTATATGGTGCATTATATTGCGTACATTTTGGCGTGACTTGTATATATATGTACACCTTTTGATCTTTTGATTATTTCGAGTTTTTCAACCCTTAGCTCGTTGATTGCAATTTCGAGGACGAAATTGTCCTAAGTGGGGGAGATTGTGAGGCCCCAGTTCGTTCTACGTTGATATATTCATTAATTGGGCGGTAACGTTTGGTTTTGGGAGTATTTCGAAAACCCTAAGTAGGGATTAAGATTTAAACCCTAAGTTCCGGTTAAGATTGAAAACCCGTTTTCCTATATTTTCTTTATTAGAAAATGCCTCAGATAATTTTTATTGAGTAAATAGAGTTTTTAGATGATTTTTCTAGTATTAGTTAGTTTTTGAGAAATTAAGAACGTATATCGGACGTGGGACCCACTAGTGCGAAAAGTTCGGAAAAATTCGGCCAATTAGGTTAAATTCCGGATACTGTGTAAAATTTATCGGGTGTTAAGAGATAAGTTGAGAGTGAGAAGTGAATGATGTGAGGGGGAAAAAGAAAGATAAGAATGCATTAATGAGTGTGACAAGTGTCACAATATGATTGGTTGGACTTTATGGTTTACTATTCACATTTTTGACTTTTGACCAAAATTAGTTAATATCTCCAAAAATTCACAAAAAAATCACCATTTTTCACCTCTTGATGGCCGAACCTCTCAAGCTCAAGAAGAAAGAAATTCTTCAACTTTCAAGCTTCCATTTCACTCAATCTTCCAAAACCAACCACATAACTTAGATTCTACTCCATAAAATCTATCCTTTGGGTGCTTGTGAGTGGTCTATTGAAGTTTGTTTGAAGACTTAAGGTGTCCAACATCTTCCTCTCTCTTGGTTACTTGGTAAGTGGTATATGAACACCCTCCTATATCTAATGATGTTGAATTTATGCCTAATGGTGGCTATTGTGTTAGAAATTGTGGTTTATTTCATGGTTTGGAATGAATTGGTTGAGTTTTTATTTTTTTTTGGAATTTTCTGGTTTCATATGATCTTGATGGTGTGGTTGTTTTTGATGGTTGGTAATAAGGGGCTTTGGCTCTAGTAGGTGCATTTGATAGGAAATTGCAATCAATTTTGAATTTGGAAGAAAATCTGGAAAATTGGGGTTTCTTGGTTCTTCATTCTGTCCGAAAATTTTAGGCCTAGATAGAGGCCGAATTGGCCTTGGCTTAAAACATGAAAGTTGTAGGGAATGATATTTTATAGGTGCCTGTAAAATTTCAGGTCAATCGGAGTAGCGTAGAGTGAGAAAAGTCGAATTTACCCTTGCTGTTCTGGTTTTGGCCGAATGTAAGAACTGCGATTGTAATTGGTTGTTTTGGTTGGGATTGCTTCTGAATTGGTTGTTATGGTCTTCTGATGAAATGTAGCCTTAAATCTTAGCTTTCATATGGCTTTCGAATCTCGGAATTTGGACTTAGGTAGCCTGTTTTATGATGTTTGTGCTAGAATACATTTTGTGAATCTGTTTTTGCGATGCTGGTGTAGTATCTTGCATTTTTTACCTAGTTACACTCGAAACTGGATTGAGTGGCCTTCTTCAACATTGTAGCCTCTTAGGTCCTGAATCTACTTGTAAAATTTCAGGTCAAATGGATTAGTGTATCCTGAGTTATGGACAAAACCATCAGGCCTGTTTTAGACGTTTGTTTGTGTACGTTTTGAATTTCAGTTTCTGACCGTGGGTTTTTCCGTATTGATCCCATTCGATCTGGGTGTTGACTCCTGCATAAGAAATTTAGATCTTGGTCTCAGCTTCGAAACGGTATAAAGTACGTCGGAATCCGAGTTCCGTAGCTTCTGTTATGACCCAAACAATATAGATCGTCAGAGGTTCAAGGCATACGCTCTAGCTGGCACTCTTGGCTTAGTCCTTCATACACTTGCTTGTTCAGGGTTTAGGCGTGATCTACGGGGACAGGTTGCAAGCTGGTGTTCGGTGCTACCACACCATAAACATTTTCCCGCCTTTCGCCAACAATCACTCTCCACGTGATTGCCCTTCCCACAGTACCCGCAAGGTACTTGAGGGGTTGAGGTCTAACCTCCTTGTGAGGCACCTCTTGCTTGGCCCCAGCCACGCGAAGCTCCTCTTGGAGTACTTTCCTTAGACGTCCTTGAAATTTTCTCACTACCATCTTCTCGACCTATCTCAGAAGGTGGCATATCTAAATAACTTTGTCCTTGCCTTTGACTTCCACCAGGCGCACCTCTCCTTTTTGCATGAAAAGCTCTCACTTGTGCCCTAGCAGTCTCTATCCTCAAGGCTTTCTCCAGAACCTCTGTGAATGTATTAATTTGGACCGCCGCTAAGGCTTCTTGTAACTCCACATTCAGTCCTTGTATGAACCTCCGTACTTTTCTTTGTTCCGTAGCTATCAGTTCGGGAGCAAATTTGGACAACTTTGTAAACTGAGTCTCATACTCAGTTACACTCAACATCCCCTGACGGAGTTTAATGAATTCGTCCTCTCTCTTCTCCTGGACGATGGGTGGAAGGTATTTTTCATTGAAGTCCCGTACAAAGTTTAGCCAAGTCCAGGCAGTTCCCTCTCTCTCCCACTTGGCCCTCACTACATTCCACCAAGCCCTAGCTGGCCCCTCAAACTGAAATACAGCAAATTGGACTTGTCTCTCCTCAGTATAGTTTAGGGCAGCAAAGATATTTATCATGGCCTCCAGCCATTTCTCAGCCTCATACGGGTCTGGCTCTCCTAAAAACTTGGGTGGGGAGAACTTTTGGAATCTCTCCAAAGCTCTATCCTGCCCCATATCAGGATCTCTAGGTTGGTTTACAGGGGCTTGACCCTGTTGTTCCACTAACCGAGCCAGAATGTTAGTCATCTGTTGAATGGCAGTTGCCACTTGATCTCCCCCTGCAGCCTGGGGTTCAGGTTGTGGTTCAACCGTTGCCTCTCTCTCTTCTCTCGGTTCTGGCACCGGTTCCTGTGCTTGTTCACCTTCACGGCCTCGCCTAGAACCGCGTTCTTGGTTAATTTTCTTGGTCCGACTTCTTTTATCTTCCATGTTTCGCAGCTAACCAACTATAGCAATATAACCAACTAATTAATGATAGAATATAACCACTAAGTAACTATATAAATAAAAACAACATAAAACAGAATATTGCAAATCATAAACCCCTCTAAATCATAAAACAAGGCAATACAACACATTCGATCAAAACAAGTCACATAACTTATAGAGCATTAACCCTAGGTATCGCTCAGGCACTACACTTAATCAAGGCTCGAAACACGTGAATAAGAAGGATCCCAAATCCCATGAATATCTTCAATATTTTTCAAGTCCAGACTACTCGCATTCCCTGTGCCTTTGCTTTCACCATCCAACCTTATCCGAATATTATACGAGATCTCAACTGATCGTAAAGATGTCACTCTTTGGTATTCGGGGACAAGAATCCGAAAATATGATAATTCACCACTCAAGCTGGCCAGGCTCAAGAGCAAATCACCCGTATTAGAGATTCCTACCCAACATACATATCTAAAGTCCCCAACAATAGACAATCGTTCCACACTTAACAAGTCAATTCCCACAGTCCGAGAACCTTCTCCCGGCACGAGCTCAAAAGGAGCTCTGATACCATCTGTGACGACCCCACCTCCCCCTAAGACGTACCAAAGGGTTCGGCGGACCGCCTGCCCAGCTCTCGCCAGGACTCACTCACTATCTCGATCGAGTCATGTACACACATCTATGAATCATAAATAATATCCGCAATTCAAGGTTATAATTTACATTGATAGAAATCGAGGTACAAAGCCTCAATACACCAAACTAGTTCAAAACGTATACAATCCAAGTACAACATGTTCCATTCGAGGAATAGCGCGAGTACAAGACCAAAAGTCAAAAGTCAAAACAAAAGGCTACGCTAGTCTTTTACAAGTCTCACGCGTCACTCGTACCCCCTGTAAGGAAAACAAATAGCGTGGTGTGAGCTAAAGCCCAGTGAGGTTCCAAATAGCAAATTGACCATTATTTATAAGTACTAGTTTTTGATATAGCAAAGTAACGAGCATGAAGAGTTCATAAAAGTGAGCAATCTCAAAATGAGCGAGTGTAAAAGTTTTCAGAAGAAACAATAATCCAATAAACAATAATCATTCCAAAGCATAAGGATACGGATGGCTCTCAGGAGCCAACTTCCATTCATCATCAGGGCTTGATCACATAGTAGTTGACACTCCGTCAACTTTCAAGTAAAGGAGCCAATCCAGTAGAACACCACTTACACTACTCTCCGTCCACCATTCACACCCCCTACTGGGCCCAAAATCCTCAATAAACACGGGTGGTAATACTCGAGTATACCAATTAGTCGAGAAGATATCACTCCACTCGACAAAGCAAGAGACCCAGGGCTCGTTACCCAACCGACCAAGCCCCTGCCGGCTCGACTAGAATAACTTGCCACAGGGTTTCTGGAATTCCAGGAAGTGCGCGCATCATAACAAGTATGTCAAGTCAATTGCAACAATAAACAAGTATATATCATGTAAGGGCAAGTGCGATAAAGTACACTCTTGCCCTAACAATTCACGCATGTGGCATGTAATCATATTGGCACGTATCAAGTACAAGTATCAAGTTCAATTCAGTATTTGAAAGCACTCACCAAAAGATATAGTGCTTTTACTGGTCACTTTCAGGTTATACTCCGAGTTCGGAGTCCAAATCTGCGATAAAACTCAATTTGAGAACTTTGAAACATGACTAGAGTTCGAAACTTAGACGTTTCGTTCAATAAGAATCAAGAAATTGAAATTCACTCGGACAGTAGTCGTGAAACACTTGCTCGCCTTTTTAAACAGTAAAACTTTGTAATATTTATACTTGAAATTGTCTTGCGAGTTGAACGTACAAGGAAAACATACTTCGAGCAATCATTATTTCATTTCTCAAGGGTACAAGTTCGTCCAAGTCCTAACGTATAACACTCAAGAAACATAGTGGCCAAGGTTCTCGCTAGTTCAAGTAATAAGTACTTAACCTTCACTCAAGTCGCTAATATAGTTTTCTAATCCTCGAGAAAAAATTCGGGCAGCATGCCCTTTGTGTTTACCTAATTCTCCAGCCTTTTAGGCTTCATTGTTTTTCTCAAACACAACCCAACATTATACATATCAGCAATTCATGTCAAGAGCCGTTCCATAGGCTCATAATATCATAATAACAAGAATCGTATTAAGTACAAGTGCAGAAATTCAATTTAGTTCAAAACAGATTTGACGTACAAATGCGGAAATAACATATCCGAGGCTACGCTTATCGGATTAAAACGAAACCTACGCCGTTTCGAAGCTAAGACACAGAGCTACAATATTCATGAAGGTCACTTAGTCCAGTTCCTAATGTAACTTAGTCAAATTCTCGAATTACTAAACCGGAAACCAATTCGTCGGCAGTTTAAACGCAGAACACTGTAATGAACATAACTCAGTGTACACAAGTCCGAATTAGGTGTTCTTAGATGCATTTTAAAGCCAATTCAGAATACTACAACATTCATGTTTTGCCAAAAAGCTAAATCAAAAGGGATCCTAGTCAAAAACGTGATAAACTGGACTTAACTGATCACACGGACTGCTTAGGAAATACTTAAAACAGTAAGGGTATTTTGGACTTTTCACATCCTACGTTGCTCCGATTGAGTTGAAATTTTGTAGGCACCTATAAAATGCCATTCTCTACAACTTTTCTTCTTTGACCTAAGGCCAATTCGGCTTCTATCATACAGATACAAATTCGGACAGAATGTTGAGCAAAAATTCCAGATTCTGAAATTTTGAGTTTCTAATGCAACTTTCCTTAATTTCTTGGTCCAATCACTACCAAAACACCTTATACAACCTCAATTGCAACATATAAGCATTATACAACAATTTGGACAGAATTTCCACAAGCCCTAGTTCATCAAATAAATTGGGGAAAAACATCTAAAACATGCTAATCATCCATGATTCCACCACTATAATCAAACTACTAAACTTAATTTAACAAAATTGAAAGCAAAACTTAGAGAGATAAGCTCTCTTACCTTGAATAGAGGTCACAAAGAGTAGCCCAAGCTTCCTCCTTCCAAAAACTTACCACAAATCACTAACTAATCACTCAAAGGTAAGTTTAATCGGTTTGTTTTGTTTGATTTCTCACTTAGTTGTTGAATTCAAGATGAAATGAAGAAGTTTTCTCTCTTGGTCTTTCTCTCTCCCTCTCACGGTTCTTCAGCAGAAAAATGAAGGTGAATGAAGCCAATTTGGAGATAAGAAGGTTGAACAATTGTCTTGGTCAATGGCCACTAAGGGTGTGACACTTGTCACAAACCTTACCAAGTAAAATTTTCTTTTTCTTTCTTGTATTTTCAGCCATTAATTTCGGTCAGGCTTAGCTGGAATTTAGGAGATATTTTGCTCAAATATTAATGAGCTTGTATGGCAAGAAAGTAGTGGTCAAGTGGTGCGTTCAATCGGTAGTGCGCGGGACCCGCTGGTTCGCGCCGTTTTTCTTAAAAACACACGTATTAGGGTTTTTACTTCCCAATCACTAACCTTATATCATTGCTACTAATCACATATTATTTTTCACTTAAAAGTCACTTTTAATCTCCAAATTTAATTCTTACTCTGTACCGAAAATTCATCCGGCGGAAAATCGCGAAAACCCTAATTTTGCTCCAAACTTGAAACCGAAGAATAAAACCCTACTTTCTAGATTCATTTGCACTTATCATGGAATAATTGGATGGTAGGGCTTTAATAAATGATAATTTTTAAATAAAAAGAAATTTTTAAGAAAACGTGAGGAATTTTCCAATTCCAGTAATTAAAATTAGGGTTTCAATTAAAATATGAGAGATTTAGGAAAACCGGTTAGTCACAAGTAAACTAGGGTTTTTGGCTACAATATTAGGGTTTCTAGTCTTTTTAAAACAAAATTAGGTTTTAAATCAAACCCAAAGAAATACACTTTAATATTTTCTTCACAAACAACCTCCTAATATTCGGGATGTTACAATCTCCCCTCCTTAAAAGAATTTCGTCCTCAAAATTCATACATGCACTTCGAATAACGTAGGGTATTTCCCTTATATATTCATTTCCGGCTCCTAGGTCTCACTATAGCCAAAACTTAGGGAAACAATAGAAATCACGAATCGTACCTTCTACTATCTCTGTTGGTTCAAGTACTGCCTGTTGGTTCAAGGCATACGCTCTAGCTGGCACTCTTGGCTTAGTCCTTCCTACACTTGCTTGTTCAGGGTTTAGGCGTGATCTACGGGGACAGGTTGCAAGCTGGTGTTCGGTGCTACCACACCATAAACATTTTCCCGCCTTTCGCCAACAATCACTCTCCACGTGATTGCCCTTCCCACAGTACCCGCAAGGTACTTGAGGGGTTGAAGTCTGACCTCCTTGTGAGGCACCTCTTGCTTGGCCCCAGCCACGCGAAGCTCCTCTTGGAGTACTTTCCTTAGACGTCCTTGAAATTTTCTCACTACCATCTTCTCGACCTATCTCAGAAGGTGGCATATCTAAATAACTTTGTCCTTGCCTTTGACTTCCACCAGGCGCACCTCTCCTTTTTGCATGAAAAGCTCTCACTTGTGCCCTAGCAGTCTCTATCCTCAAGGCTTTCTCCAGAACCTCTGTGAATGTATTAATTTGGACCGCCGCTAAGGCTTCTTGTAACTCCACATTCAGTCCTTGTATGAACCTCCGTACTTTTCTTTGTTCCGTAGCTATCAGTTCGGGAGCAAATTTGGACAACTTTGTAAACTGAGTCTCATACTCAGTTACACTCAACATCCCCTGACGGAGTTTAATGAATTCGTCCTCTCTCTTCTCCTGGACGATAGGTGGAAGGTATTTTTCATTGAAGTCCCGTACAAAGTTTAGCCAAGTCCAGGCAGTTCCCTCTCTCTCCCACTTGGCCCTCACTACATTCCACCAAGCCCTAGCTGGCCCCTCAAACTGAAATACAGCAAATTGGACTTGTCTCTCCTCAGTATAGTTTAGGGCAGCAAAGATATTTATCATGGCCTCCAGCCATTTCTCAGCCTCATACGGGTCTGGCCCTCCTAAAAACTTGGGTGGGGAGAACTTTTGGAATCTCTCCAAAGCTCTATCCTGCCCCATATCAGGGTCTCTAGGTTGGTTTACAGGGGCTTGACCCTGTTGTTCCACTAACCGAGCCAGAATGTTAGTCATCTGTTGAATGGCAGTTGCCACTTGATCTCCCCCTGCAGCCTGGGGTTCAGGTTGTGGTTCAACCGTTGCCTCTCTCTCTTCTCTCGGTTCTGGCACCGGTTCCTGTGCTTGTTCACCTTCACGGCCTCGCCTAGAACCGCGTTCTTGGTTAATTTTCTTGGTCCGACTTCTTTTATCTTCCATGTTTCGCAGCTAACCAACTATAGCAATATAACCAACTAATTAATGATAGAATATAACCACTAAGTAACTATATAAATAAAAACAACATAAAACAGAATATTGCAAATCATAAACCCCTCTAAATCATAAAACAAGGCAATACAACACATTCGATCAAAACAAGTCACATAACTTATAGAGCATTAACCCTAGGTATCGCTCAGGCACTACACTTAATCAAGGCTCGAAACACGTGAATAAGAAGGATCCCAAATCCCATGAATATCTTCAATATTTTTCAAGTCCAGACTACTCGCATTCCCTGTGCCTTTGCTTTCACCATCCAACCTTATCCGAATATTATACGAGATCTCAACTGATCGTAAAGATGTCACTCTTTGGTATTCGGGGACAAGAATCCGAAAATATGATAATTCACCACTCAAGCTGGCCAGGCTCAAGAGCAAATCACCCGTATTAGAGATTCCTACCCAACATACATATCTAAAGTCCCCAACAATAGACAATCGTTCCACACTTAACAAGTCAATTCCCACAGTCCGAGAACCTTCTCCCGGCACGAGCTCAAAAGGAGCTCTGATACCATCTGTGACGACCCCACCTCCCCCTAAGACGTACCAAAGGGTTCGGCGGACCGCCTGCCCAGCTCTCGCCAGGACTCACTCACTATCTCGATCGAGTCATGTACACACATCTATGAATCATAAATAATATCCGCAATTCAAGCTTATAATTTACATTGATAGAAATCGAGGTACAAAGCCTCAATACACCAAACTAGTTCAAAACGTATACAATCCAAGTACAACATGTTCCATTCGAGGAATAGCGCGAGTACAAGACCAAAAGTCAAAAGTCAAAACAAAAGGCTACGCTAGTCTTTTACAAGTCTCACGCGTCACTCGTACCCCCTGTAAGGAAAACAAATAGCGTGGTGTGAGCTAAAGCCCAGTGAGGTTCCAAATAGCAAATTGACCATTATTTATAAGTACTAGTTTTCGATATAGCAAAGTAACGAGCATGAAGAGTTCATAAAAGTGAGCAATCTCAAAATGAGCGAGTGTAAAAGTTTTCAGAAGAAACAATAATCCAATAAACAATAATCATTCCAAAGCATAAGGATACGGATGGCTCTCAGGAGCCAACTTCCATTCATCATCAGGGCTTGATCACATAGTAGTTGACACTCCGTCAACTTTCAAGTAAAGGAGCCAATCCAGTAGAACACCACTTACACTACTCTCCGTCCACCATTCACACCCCCTACTGGGCCCAAAATCCTCAATAAACACGGGTGGTAATACTCGAGTATACCAATTAGTCGAGGAGATATCACTCCACTCGACAAAGCAAGAGACCCAGGGCTCGTTACCCAACCGACCAAGCCCCTGCCGGCTCGACTAGAATAACTTGCCACAGGGTTTCTGGAATTCCAGGAAGTGCGCGCATCATAACAAGTATGTCAAGTCAATTGCAACAATAAACAAGTATATATCATGTAAGGGCAAGTGCGATAAAGTACACTCTTGCCCTAACAATTCACGCATGTGGCATGTAATCATATTGGCACGTATCAAGTACAAGTATCAAGTTCAATTCAGTATTTGAAAGCACTCACCAAAAGATATAGTGCTTTTACTGGTCACTTTCAGGTTATACTCCGAGTTCGGAGTCCAAATCTGCGATAAAACTCAATTTGAGAACTTTGAAACATGACTAGAGTTCGAAACTTAGACGTTTCGTTCAATAAGAATCAAGAAATTGAAATTCACTCGGACAGTAGTCGTGAAACACTTGCTCGCCTTTTTAAACAGTAAAACTTTGTAATATTTATACTTGAAATTGTCTTGCGAGTTGAACGTACAAGGAAAACATACTTCGAGCAATCATTATTTCATTTCTCAAGGGTACAAGTTCGTCCAAGTCCTAACGTATAACACTCAAGAAACATAGTGGCCAAGGTTCTCGCTAGTTCAAGTAATAAGTACTTAACCTTCACTCAAGTCGCTAATATAGTTTTCTAATCCTCGAGAAAAAATTCGGGCAGCATGCCCTTTGTGTTTACCTAATTCTCCAGCCTTTTAGGCTTCATTGTTTTTCTCAAACACAACCCAACATTATACATATCAGCAATTCATGTCAAGAGCCGTTCCATAGGCTCATAATATCATAATAACAAGAATCGTATTAAGTACAAGTGCAGAAATTCAATTTAGTTCAAAACAGATTTGACGTACAAATGCGGAAAAAACATATCCGAGGCTACGCTTATCGGATTAAAACGAAACCTACGCCGTTTCGAAGCTAAGACACAGAGCTACAATATTCATGAAGGTCACTTAGTCCAGTTCCTAATGTAACTTAGTCAAATTCTCGAATTACTAAACCGGAAACCAATTCGTCGGCAGTTTAAACGCAGAACACTGTAATGAACATAACTCAGTGTACACAAGTCCGAATTAGGTGTTCTTAGATGCATTTTAAAGCCAATTCAGAATACTACAACATTCATGTTTTGCCAAAAAGCTAAATCAAAAGGGATCCTAGTCAAAAACGTGATAAACTGGACTTAACTGATCACACGGACTGCTTAGGAAATACTTAAAACAGTAAGGGTATTTTGGACTTTTCACATCCTACGTTGCTCCGATTGAGTTGAAATTTTGTAGGCACCTATAAAATGCCATTCTCTACAACTTTTCTTCTTTGACCTAAGGCCAATTCGGCTTCTATCATACAGATACAAATTCGGACAGAATGTTGAGCAAAAATTCCAGATTCTGAAATTTTGAGTTTCTAATGCAACTTTCCTTAATTTCTTGGTCCAATCACTACCAAAACACCTTATACAACCTCAATTGCAACATATAAGCATTATACAACAATTTGGACAGAATTTCCACAAGCCCTAGTTCATCAAATAAATTGGGGAAAAACATCTAAAACATGCTAATCATCCATGATTCCACCACTATAATCAAACTACTAAACTTAATTTAACAAAATTGAAAGCAAAACTTAGAGAGATAAGCTCTCTTACCTTGAATAGAGGTCACAAAGAGTAGCCCAAGCTTCCTCCTTCCAAAAACTTACCACAAATCACTAACTAATCACTCAAAGGTAAGTTTAATCGGTTTGTTTTGTTTGATTTCTCACTTAGTTGTTGAATTCAAGATGAAATGAAGAAATTTTCTCTCTTGGTCTTTCTCTCTCCCTCTCACGGTTCTTCAGCAGAAAAATGAAGGTGAATGAAGCCAATTTGGAGATAAGAAGGTTGAACAATTGTCTTGGTCAATGGCCACTAAGGGTGTGACACTTGTCACAAACCTTACCAAGTAAAATTTTCTTTTTCTTTCTTGTATTTTCAGCCATTAATTTCGGTCAGGCTTAGCTGGAATTTAGGAGATATTTTGCTCAAATATTAATGAGCTTGTATGGCAAGAAAGTAGTGGTCAAGTGGTGCGTTCAATCGGTAGTGCGCGGGACCCGCTGGTTCGCGCCGTTTTTCTTAAAAACACACGTATTAGGGTTTTTACTTCCCAATCACTAACCTTATATCATTGCTACTAATCACATATTATTTTTCACTTAAAAGTCACTTTTAATCTCCAAATTTAATTCTTACTCTGTACCGAAAATTCATCCGGCGGAAAATCGCGAAAACCCTAATTTTGCTCCAAACTTGAAACCGAAGAATAAAACCCTACTTTCTAGATTCATTTGCACTTATCATGGAATAATTGGATGATAGGGCTTTAATAAATGATAATTTTCAAATAAAAATAAATTTTTAAGAAAACGTGAGGAATTTTCCAATTCCAGTAATTAAAATTAGGGTTTCAATTAAAATATGAGAGATTTAGGAAAACCGGTTAGTCACAAGTAAACTAGGGTTTTTGGCTACAATATTAGGGTTTCTAGTCTTTTTAAAACAAAATTAGGTTTTAAATCAAACCCAAAGAAATACACTTTAATATTTTCTTCACAAACAACCTCCTAATATTCGGGATGTTACAAGTGATGGTTGGTCACTATTTCTTTAGGTGCTCAAGGGGGTTTCCAAGGGGATCCCGATACGAACAATTGAAGGACTTTATTTGCTTACTTACTTTTGAATTGATGAGTGTCAAGTGCATGAATTGTTGCTAAATACTTGAATTGTTTCTTGTTAATTGAGTGATTTTGGAATTGTCGAGATGAGTGTGTACTTTATTGCACTCATTTTCTTTTACATGAATTTATAATTGAATTACGTGAAAGTGAATTGATAATTGAATTGAGTGAACTTGGCAAAGTGTAACTATACATCTGGGGATGCCCAGACCTCATTGGCTAATCTTGTGACTCGAGCCAACATGGGTTTGGTCGAGAAGCCTAGTGAACCATGAGAAAAATTATAAGTTTGATCTTTTGAGATCTTGCTTGGCATACTCGAGTAGTATTGCCCTCCCAGTGAGTGTTTGGTTATGGATCCAAGAGGGTAAAATGAAGGATGGGGAAGTAAGTGGAGTTCTAAGGACTTGATACCTACCCCATTGACAGAGTGTCATTACGTGGAGGTATTGGATCGAGTCTCAGCAAAGCAAAAGGAATATAACTCCTAAGAGCTCCCGTATACTTATTGAATTATGTGTTTGCATGCTTTTCTTGGCCTCGCTGAGCGTTAGCTCACCCCCGTTGTTTGTTTTCCTTAACAGGAGATCGGAATGGAAAAATTTTGGAAAAGCCGACTTGATTACCTTTTGATTAGAATTTTGGATGTAATTGATTAGTTGACTTTTAGTGGTTGTATTTTAGGGAAAGTTGATATGCCTTTTGGTAATTTATGATGTAAGATTTGAATGTTTATTTAAGGAAGTGACCTTTCTTTGTATCTACTTTTATTATTGGTTGTTTACCCTTAAGATTAAATTTGACTCGTGTTGAGCCCTGGCGAGAGTTAGACAGGTGACCCGCCGATATCCTAAGATCCGCCCTAAGGAGAAGTGGGGTCGTCACACGCGCTGGCACTCTTGTTCTGTTCCATCTTTCATTAGCTTGTCTAGGGTTAGTTTTATCCCCTCGTTGAGCATTATTCCTTCGTTGCTGCTTCTTCGGGCAATTGCTAATTTGATTGTCGGTACCCCCATAAACTAAGCACTTTCGCCTCTTCCTCCAATAATAATTCTCAGTATGATTTATCTTCCCACATTATCCACAGGTCAAACGAGAAGCCACCTTTTGGCCTTCTCTAGGAATTCTCTTTTATTGCCATTTTTCCACTTGACTTCCCCTTGTAAAACCTTCTTCTAGTGTTCCTAGTGTCAATTGTGGATAAGGTGAATGGTTTGCTCTTTTACTTTGGAAGGCATTGCATTTTCTCTAAGTTCTCCATGTGTACTACTAGGTGCACTCCTTTTGCGTGCATGAAAAGTTTTTACATGTGTTTTTGCATTCTCAATCCTTTGGGCCACCTCAAGAGTTTCAGTAATAGTATTAACTTGAGCTGCTATTAAAGCTTCTTGGATCTTCATATTCAACCCCTGTATAAACCATCTCACCCTCCTCTGTTCCGGAACCATCAATTCCGAAGTAAATTTGGACAATTTAGTAAATTGTGTTTCATATTCCGCCACACTCAGGGTTCCCTGGCGTAATTTAATAAAATTATGTTCCCCCTTTTTTTGGACCAGAAGTAGGAAGTTTTTCTCATTAAATTCTCTCATAAAATTTACCCAAGTCCATGCCGTCTGTTCTCTCTCCCATTTTGGCCTAATAACATTCCACCACGGTTGAGCAGGTCCTCAAAAACTAAAAGATGGCAAATGCCACTTGTCTTTCCTCTGTATAACTCAAGGTGAAAAAAATATTAACCATAGCCTCCAACCAATGCTCAGCCATCTCTAGATCAGGCTCTCTAAGGAAGTTTAGGAGGAACAAACTTTTGAAAACACTTTAGAGCTCTGTCCTCTCCGTTTTCAGGGTTCCTAGGCTCATTCACTGGAGTTCGGCCTTGTTGCTCTACCAATTATGCTAAGATATTAGTCATTTGTTGTATTGCCGTTGCTACTTAATCCCCTGCTTCGGCCCTTGGTTCCTGTTGCTACTCTGTCGCCGCGTCTCTTGTTTCTCTTGGTTCTTGTACTTGCCTACCACCACGTCCACGGCTAGCTCCACGTCCCCAACTAGCCCCTCATCCTTGATTTCGTCTACCCTCCATACCTTTCTCTCTCCTTTTTTTTTCAAAAGGTTCTGTAGCACAAAAATAAAATAAATCGACTATAACAGAAAAAGAAAAACATTTTTAAATCACACGGTCAAAGATAAGGAAATGTACTTAGTACATTTACAGCATTCCAAGTTCATTCATCAAATTATAAAGATACTGTACATATCAACTTGATCAAAATCAAGTGCGTAAAACAAAGTAGATACTATACACATTAGTATTGACACATCACTAGCAGCATATATACAGTGGTAGAACAAGAAATGGCTTGTCATCTCAATTGCCTATGCCCATGTCCTGCGTTCTCGAGTCTCTAATCTAGGTTATTATCGAACCAACTGATTCTATCTCTCCCTGGGACGCAGGTTGCCCTACTTTAGGCTCAAGATTAAGTTCATTAGGGTCTGCATACCCTTGACCGCCTATGAGGACTCGAAAATTTTTTTTGTTTTACAATATTTTATTTTATTTCTTCGAATACATTTTTTTCACTTTACTTTATTACCTTCATTTTCTAGATATTTTTATAAGTGAGTCAAGTTTTTAAAGTATTTTCCTTGTGTAAGTTTCTGATGTATTCAAATGACTTCTTTGCAACTTGAAAGTAGATCTCCCATATGTAATAGATGAACCTGAAGAAAAAATTTGCAATATAAAAAATGATTGCAATGAGAGACATAAAACAATCCTTCAAATCTTTGTATGACCTTTTATCAGCTTTGTCACCACCATCATCTTTGGGTAGTTTTTCATGAACATAAGCTCCTTCAATTGCCTCATCAATGATCTCCTCCTGAATTTTAGCAACGTCTGAATTTTTTGGTTCACAATACTGCACCTTAGAATTGTCAATTTTTGACAAATTCAAAGAAATTTTTTTGTCTCTAATTGTCACTGAGAAAAGCTCATTCCCAACTAGATCATGTATAACACAGGTTCTATTTTTTAAGATGACTGAATAATTCTTCTCCAATAACTGTCCAACACTTAATAGATTTTGATTAATTTCAGGTACATACAAAACATCAGAGATAATTTTGTCACCTGAACCATAATCGATAGCAACACTACCTTTGCCTTTCATCTCAATATAATCTCCATTTCCAATTCTAACTTTGGAGATTTGCTATTTATCAAGTTTCCTAAATATAGATTCATCATATGCTATGTGAGGAGTGCAACCACTGTCTATTAGCCAAGTTTCAGTACTAGAATTATTGCTTGCAAAAAAGTGGCCACGAAAAGTTGCTCCTCATCTTGTTCGTCAACCATTTGATCGCGATTTCCTCTTTTTCCTCTATTTTTGCAAACTCTCTCCATATGTCCCATTTGTTTACAAAACCTACATTGAATGTCAGCTCTAAACCAACAATATATTAAAAAATGTGAGGTTTTCTTACAGCGTGAACACGAAGGATTTCTATGACAGCCCCATCCCCTCCTAAGACGAACCCAAGGGTTTGGCGGACCGCCTGCCCAACTCTCATTAGGATTCATGCACTCACTCAAACCAAATCACGATTTTCAAACCAAATAATTTCTTAAAATCAAGAAAGTAGTTAAATAATAACAACCACAATCCTTAGGCAATAGCGTTAACTATTACAACCATAATATTTCAAATACAAATGAAATCTACACTTCCAAATGTCCAAAAGTCGCTCAGGGAATCACACTAACTCTTGACAAAAGTTGGCTAGTTTAGCACCTCCAATTCTTCACTTCAAATTCCTGTTAAGAAATAACAACTTAAAGGGATGAGCGGACGTCCAATAAGGTCAAGATATCAACCAAGCAAGTAAAATAAGTATCATAATTCAACTCAAGTAGCACATATACAGAATAGCAATAATGGTTTCACATAAAGTCACAAAAGGACTAAACACATTCATTAAGAGGATACAGAAGCTCTCAAGAGTTAATCCACAAGCTTGCTGTTAGGCTTGAAAACAACCTAAGAGGAGGGGTTAATTAGGTTGATTAAAAAGCTAATCAAGTTATGAGCACTTTTTGTTCAATATGAAATTTACCCTCTTTTCTAAGTGATCACACAATGAATCAATTAATAAATGAACAATATCACTTGAGAGAAGTAGAAGAGATATGTAATTTATAAATCACAAGATAATAATAAATAAATAAGAAGAAAAGAATTGCAAACCAATTGACTACCAAGCTCCTATTGAGCTCGAAGATCAATTCACAAAATAAGATTTTTCAAATTGATGAAATACAACTAATTTTGTATACAAACGAAGGCTCACTACCTTCTTATCCCAAGTTTCACTTGGTCAAATTAGGAAATTTTATTGTCTCTCAGGATAACTCTCACAGATTTACATTATTGAAATATTCACTCACAAATGAAAAATTTACAAAAAACCTTACACCACAAAGAGTACAAAAGTTTATCTTTGTCAAGTTTGATAAATGTATACATTAGCGTTTCAACTTGTTTCAAATCCTCTATTCCGAATTTTTTGAGAAATTCCTTTGTATACTTTGCTTGATTAATGAATGTATCCTCATGAATTTGAAGCACTCGGAGCCCAAGGAAGAAATTTAACTCTCCCATCATACTCATCTCAAACTCATTTTGCATAATAGTGAAAAATTCCTTGCATAAACACTCATTAGTAGCACCAAAAATAATATCATCCACATATATTTACGCAATTCGAGGATCATTGGAGTTTTGTTTAGTGAAAAAAGTGGTATCCAAAATACCTCTTTTAAAATCATTTTCAACCAAAAAACTATCCACTTTTTAAAACCATTTTCAACCAAGAGTTTTGGATCCTTGAGAGTTAGCATCATTTCTAACTTTCTACATGTATTTTATACCACTTCTCATGTTCTTCCTCACATAACAATCACTTTTCATGTGACCTTTTTGACAATAAAAACTACATATAACCAAAGAGTTATTTGCATGAATAAGTTTGATAAATCTTACTTGTCTTCTCTTATAAATAGTAAATTCAATTGCATCAGAATTTAACTTCTTCTCATGAGTGTCTAAATAAGATTTTGATCCATTCCCTCTCTTTAAACATTTCACAAAGTTTTATTTTTCTATCAAGCTCATTTTGTAGATCAATCTCACCCTTTTTCAAGTAATCATTTTCAGTTTTCAACTTTTTATTTTCTTGAATAAGACGTGCAATATCTTGAAGAAAAAAATTAATTTTGTGTTTTAATTCCTTATATCTAGTATAAAATTCTTTCAAACTATCATGCTACTTTTCAATGAAGGATTCAAGATTATCATCAGTTTCATCATCACTTTTAAGTTGAGAGTTACAAGTTGTTACCTCATTTTTTTCATTGGCCATAAAAGCCATTTGAGCAGATTCTTCTTCCTCTTCTATTTACCATCGGAATTGCACTGATTTCATGTGAATTGAAAGTTGTTGAATCTTGATTTTCTTCCTTCTTTCTTCTTCTTTATTGGATACTCACTCGTGTAGTGTCCAAGTTGGCCGCATTTATAACATTTGTCACCTTGCTTTTTATTAGCCTCTTGTTTTTCTTTGTTTCTTGCATTGTTGAATTGATTAGAATTTGAATTGCTAGATCCTCCTTTTCTGAATCTCCTTTTGTTGAGTATTCTCTTGAAACTTTTTGTGATAAGAGTTAGGTCATTGTCATCAACATCCATATCTTCACCATCCAATGAAATAGAGTCATCTTCATCTTGAGATGCTTTTAGAGCAATGCTCCTTTTTACTTTTGCATCTTCTTCTTCTTGTACTTTGGTCTCAAGTTTCAACTCATAAGATGTTGGAGAATTTATAAGAGATTCAATAGGCATTAAATTCAAATCTCTTGCCTCTTAATAACAGTTATCTTACTCTCCCAATCTTTAAACAGAGCATTCAAGATTTTTCTATTTTTCTCTCCCAATGAGTATTTCTTTTTCAAAACTTCTAAATCCTTGTTAAGATCATTAAATCAACAATATATTTTATCAATATTTTTATGAGGTCCCATCTTAAGTGACTCATATTTGGTAACTAAGATAGATTTCTTTTGTTCTCTAACATTCTCATTACCTTCATGAATTTCTCTCAGTTTGTTCCAAATTTTTTTAGTTGACTTACATCCTTTAATTGATTCATTTGAGTCTAAAACACTATATAACACATTCATAACTTTGCATTTAAGGTGAGATGAGCTCTATCATCTACAGTCAATTCATTTCTTAGTTTTAGTCTAGATCTATGAGTATTTTCATCTATTGTAAAAGCATCATATGGACCTTTATTAACAATAAACTACAATTCAGTATTAATCGATCACAAGAAGATGATCATTCTTTCCTTCCAACTTACATAATTTGACCTATTAAACATTGGTGGTCTAGTGACAGATTGTCTTTAAAAAAATACGGCATTCTTGGTTGTCATCTTTACTCCTAAGCCACTTGAACTTAATCTTTAAGAGACCAAGTTCTGATACCAATTGCTAAACCCAAAAATAATCTAAGAGGGGAGTGAATTAGGCTGATTAAAAAGCTGATCAAGTTATGAGCACTTTTTGTTCAATATAAAATTTACGCTCTTTTCTAAAAGTTGTTTGAAGTTTCTGACCATACTCTATTTATATGAGACCAAAAAAGTACTTCATTAATATTTTCAACGGATAGAAAATAGTTGAAGAGTCAACTAACCATTGGGAGTATCAGACATTCGGTACTACCGTTGCTTGTGTCTGATAACAGACAGAGAGTTTGAAAGATCATCTCAATTCTATCGGACGTCTGATACCTTCGATGCTTGCATCCAATAGCAGACAGAGAGTTTGAAGGATCATCTCAATTCTATCAGACGTCCGGTGAAGATGTTCTGCGTCCAATATGATCTGCACTGTCTATCGAATGTTCGGTATTGTCTTTGTAAGCGTTTGACAACTTTCATCTTCCTTTATCTTCTTTCAATTGTTCTTTAAATCAAATTGCTTCAGAGCTGAAAAGTTTTCTTATTGAAAAGATATTAGTATTATCCAATTGTTTTGTAAACATAAAAAAACAGGGATCAAGATCATCACTTGCCATTTCACAATCTTGGATGTCATTTCTTTTGTTAACATTCCGTCAACCATGCAACTAACAAGTCTGTAGAATTCACTTGACACGAATCCCCATCCACCATTTCACTCCCAATCGGGCCTGAACGCCGAATAAAAATAGTGGTGGTAATATTCAAATATACCCAAACAAGAACAACTATGGTCGATGAAATAACACTCCAATCAACTTAATCAGGATAAAAGTACTGAAACGGGATGAGAGCCACCTCCCACTCGGATTGAATGTGGTACATGTTGTCGCTCGACACTAGGGTCAACGAGATAACTCTCCAATCGATTTAATCAGGATAAAAGTACTGAGATGGAATGAGATGCACCTCCCACTCGGATTGAGTGCGGTACATGCTACCGCTCAGCATTAGGGTCGACGAGATAACTCTCCAATCGACTTAATCAGGATAAAAGTACTGACACAAGATGAGAAGTACCTCCCACTCAAATTGAGTGTGATACATGCTGTCGCTCAGCACTTACAAGTCGAGCACAACCACAACCACAAATACAGGTCAATCAAGTTCGACCAAGTACAAGATCATTCAAGAAGGGGAGGACGAGTGCGATAAAGTACACTCTCGCCTCATCAAGTTCAGAATTCAACACATACACGTGGTATCAGTCAAATCGAGATATCAAAAAAAAGCACTTGACACTCACCAATTGAAGCAAAATAATGTCAAAAGTTCACCCTGTGAGAACCCGTAATTTGCATTTTCTAGGTTTTCGCATTTTTCGTGGCTTGTTTTCTGCACTTTCTGTATCCGGAAAATTTTCTAAATAAATTTTATGAGTAAATATAATTTTCAGATGATTTTTCTAGTATCAAATAGAATTTGAGAAATTAAGAGCGTATACCGGACGTGGGACCCACTAGTGCGAAAAGTTCGGAAAAATTCGGCCAACTAAATTAAGTTTTGGATACTGGAATTATTTTATCGGGTGTTAAGAGATAAGTAGAGGTTGCAATTTGGATTGATATGAGATAGACAAGTTAGGTAGATATTTAATAAAAGGTGACAAGTGTCACCATAAGAGTTAGTCTTGCCATTTGACCACTATTCATGCCTTTACCAAATTAATATCAAAATTGACCAAAAATCTTCCATTTTCCCTTCAAGCTTGGCCGAACCTCCTCTTACAAGAAAAGAAAGAAAAGCTTCCAAGTTTCTTGCTCCAATCTTGTCCAATCTCACAAACTAACCGTTTAATCTTGAATTCCTTCCATAAAACCTCTTTAAGTAGTGATTGTGAGTTGGTGGGTGAAGTTATTTGGAAGGTTAAGGTGACCCATAGCTCTTTCTCTCTTGTTTTCAAAGGTAAATCATGAAGTACCACTCTCCTCCCTCTAATGATGCTTAGTTGATGCTTAGTGGTGGTATGAGGTGCCATTTTATGGATTATAATGTGATTTTTGGTTGAATTGGTGAACTTTTATTATTTTTGGGGATTTTTCTGTTTTAATATGAACATGATTATGTGGTCATGTATGATGACTGGAAATGATGTTTAAGGACTCTATGAGGTGAAAAAAGTGGACAATTGCAATCAATTTCTGTTTTGGACCAAAAATTGAAAAAATTAGGGTTCTTGATTCTTCATTCTGTACGAATTTTTAGGTCATATATAGAGGCCGAATTGGCCTTATCTCAAAACATGAAAGTTGTAGGGAATGATATTTTATAGGTGCCTACAAAATTTCAGGTCAATCGGAGTAGTGTAGAATGAGATAAGTCGAAATTACTATTGCTGTTCTGGTTTTACCCGAAATTGGAATTTGCTTCTGTAATTGGTTGTTTTGGTCTGGATTGCTTCCGAATTAGTTGTTGAGGCCTTCTGAAGAAATTTAGCCCTATTTCTTAGCTTTCAGCTGGTTTTGGAATTTCTGGATTTGGACTTGTAGAGCCTGAGTTATGATGTTTCCGGTAGAATTCGTTTTGGTGAATCTGTTTTACGTTTTCGATGTAGTATCTTGCATTTTTGACCTGTTTGCACTCAAAACTGGGCTGAGTGACCTTCTGTGATGTTGTAGCCCTGTCTTTTAGCTTCGAAATGGTGGGTCTTGAACCCTTATCCGACAATCGTAGTGTCTTTGGTGCCAAAACCGCAAAATGACGTCAAAAACTGTTTTCTTGGGTTAAAGCTTATTTCCATTTCCGGATTTTTCTGGTTTCCTTTAATGCTTATATATTCTTATGGAACCTTATTTTGGTAATACTTGGCCTTGGTTTATGACTTGTAAACAAATCTTATTGTGTTTATTTGAATAGTTTTAAGGCTTGTTTTCATTCCGATCATTTCCTAGCTAACTTTTGTACTTGTACTACTTTGAGCCTAGTGAACGGCTTTTGGAAATGATATGACTTTTGTGTGATATGTTGGGACTGATTTGAGGAAATAATGAAGCCATGATGGCTGGAAAATAGGTAAACACAAGGGATATGCTGCCGAAATTTTACTTGAAAGCTAGTTGGATTTACTTGTGAGTTGAGCAAAGGGCTTTTGGGTTGTTTGCGCCTAGGTCTTCATGTTATCTTTTCGTTTCCAAAAAAATCGTGTTTTTGCACCCTTGTATTAGTATTTTTGTTTGGCAAGGCATACGACGTGTAGTCGAGCCTCATTTGTGCATTCCGTTTACTCGATTTTGGATATGCAACCTTCAATTGGATTATTTTGATTATTTTAGGGTTTCTTGGCGATTAAGGCCAATCTGAAGTGAAACTTTTGAAGTTGAATCGGTGAGTGTACCACTCCCCTCCATTGCTGTTTAACTTGATTTCTGCTCTGCAATCTGTTTATTTGTTCGAGACGAGGGTGTACTTTATCACACTCGTTCTCTAGTCTGTTCATATGCCAATTTACTATGCAAAACTTGAATCTGTTATCTGTGTCTGCATCTGTTCGGATTTCTATGACCTATGAGCTCAATCCTGTGGCTAAGTTATTCGAGTCGGGCCGGCAAGGGCCTGGACGATTAGATAACGAACCACGGTAGTCTGTTCGGGGATTTTGGGTATTGAGACCCTTGATTCCGGGTATACTCGAGTATTACCATTTCTGTTCGGTTACGGTGAGCGGGCCCGGTAAAGGGGTGTTTGGTGGACGGAATTCGGTGTAAAGAGGGGTCTACGGACGTTTTGGTTCTATATACGTTGACGGAGAGTCAATTGGTTTGGATCAAGTACTGCGCCGGAAATTTGGCTCCTGAGAGCCACCCGTATCCTTCTGATTTGAATCATTGGTTCCTTTGCTTTACATCTAACATGTGGATCTGATTTGTTAAATGTGAAATGCCATGATTTTAATGCTATCTGTTTGGTACCTCATTGAGCGCAAGCTCACCCCCTTTCTATCCCTTTTGTTTTCCTTACAGGAAAATAAACCTTTTGGTCTGGATTTGACAAATGGCTGCCAAATTGAGCTAGCTGAACATATTTTTTTGTATACCTCATGTATTACAACCCTAAGTGTACTTTTGGGGCGTTTTCTCTTTTGACTTGGCAAACCGTGTATATGTATTAACTTTTGAAAGCTTTTGTATGTCACTTTGATCTGTAAACGCTAAAGTTCAGATGTGAATGTTTGTTAGCTATTTCGGTTGGGTTCTGACGGGTCGGTTACTATTCATGGCCGACTCCGGATTTCATTTTCTTATTTTGGGTTATTTTGCCATTTTGACTTGTTTACGCTTGTTTGTAAGTTCCGGATCGCTATAGATAGTTCTAGTCTGCATTGTTAGTCCTGGCGAGAGTTGGGCAGGCGACCCGCCAAACCCTCTGGTTCGCCTTAGGGGGAGGTGGGGCCGTCACACACCCCTTGAGTTATGCCCGTGATCACCAATAAATCCTAGGAACAACCAAGATAAAGCATTATAGTTCAACCATTCAAAGTTTAGGTGAACCAAAGAAAATTCAAATAACTACAAGTGCAATGATGCAAATATGATTTTGGAGTGAAAAGAAAACATTTAGGCCCAAAGGATATGAGTAACCAAGAATTTCCTTATTCCAATCATAAAACCAAACTCAAAATGGTTTAACAACTCCAACTTAAAGTTGGAAATGAAAGTAAGGGCAGTTTTAGGAAAACAGAATTTTTCCAATTCTGCGCGATACTATTTGAAAAATCATATATCAAGCTTCTTAAGTCCAAAATTTATAAACTTTATACCATTGAAAAATAGACTCAAAGTGTACAATTTTCCAATAGAAACATTTGTAAGATTCTATCCACAAGTCAGTCAAATTCCAGCCTCAAATTGCTGCTTCATCCAGTAGAAAAACAGAGCAGGTATGAAAATTCAGTCAATTTTGAAAAATCACATATATTCATAGGAATTGAAAAAAATTCTTAAATTTTCACGGTAGAAAGTACTCTGAATCTAATTTCAATGAAAATTCTTAAAGATATAATAGATTTTCCAAAACTGCTCAGAGTCTCCTACAGAAAAAATTTTCAGCAGAACTTCCCCTTATTTTCCCTCATTTCCAGCCATTTTCAAGGCTTCATTCTCATCACAAAACAGTCTCAAATCAAGCATATACATACCAAGCCAACAACTCACTAAATCAAACATATACATATCATATAATCATCACCTATTCAAGCTAGAAAAATTAAACCCTATACTGAAATTCATAATCATAAATTGGAAATTTCTATTATAAAGCCAAACAAGCATTGAAAAGCTGGAAAATCATATGCTAATGCTAATAAATCATAACACAACTGAATGAACTCATCAAAGCTAGAAATCCTCAATCAAATTTGGAAAATTTGATCCACCACCTGAACCATAAAATTTTCCATGAATACCACCATAATTTAACCCTTAAATCCACTCAAAAGCAAGTAAAATGACAAGAGATGGTTTCCAGACTTTGTTACCTTGAAACTCAAAGAAGACCAAGCTGTCACAAGCTTCTTCCTCCAAAAACTCTCCACCAAAGTTCCTTCTCTTACCTCAAATTCAGTTTGTATGGATTGATTAGCTAGGTTAAGGTGAAAACTCAAGGATCAAGCAAGGTTTTTGTGTTGGAAATGAAGTTTTCTTTCTTTCTTTTCTTGCTCGTGAAGGTCGGCCAAGAGAGAGGAGAAGATGATAGGATTTTTGATCAATTTTTGGTTAATAAAAGGTTAAGAAAAGTCTTAGTCAAAGTCAATGGTCCAAGGCTTTTGTGACAAATGGTTTGCCATGGTTAATCCTCATCCTATTGTCTTCCAATCATTAAAATATCTAACCAACCCTAATTATCCCATAACACCTTATAAAATAATATCCCTTTGCACAAAATTCCTGCTAATCTTCAAAAATTTATCGCACATACCGCGTTAGTGGGTCCTACTGCCATAATGCACTACGAATTTAATATGCACTAACTTATACATAGAAAATGATTTAAAACTTGACTCACTTATAAAAATATATGAGAAATTAAGGAAATAAAGTAAAGTAAAGTAAAGTAAATATACTCAAAGAAATAAGCTAAAATAAAATAATTTTCAGGTCCTCACAATTTCTGCCATTTTTCTTATTGTCTTTGCTATTTTTCTCTTGATCATTTCTACCACCTTGTCGAATTAGATCCTTATTTGTTGCTCGAAAAACACCTTCAATGACTTCTTCAGTTCTTATGGCTCGTCTTTGTTCTTGTGCCTCTAAAGCATTGATTAATTCTAGCAAGGCCATCCGAGAGAGATCCCTTGAATCTTCAAGAGAGGAAATCTTGGTTTCAAACCTTTCTAATAAACTCACTAAGACTTTCTCCACAACTCTACTATTCGGAAGTTGTTCTCCAATCAATTTGATTTTGTTCACAATATTTACGAGTCTGTCAGAGTACTTTTTAATGTTTTCGGTGTCTTTCATCCTAAGGAGTTCAAATTCTCTCCTCAGATTCAAAACTTGCATCTGTCTTGTTCTATCATTGCCTTGAAAGGTCACTTTGAGAGCATCCCAAGCTTCCTTTGCAGTTTCACAAGTCATAATTTTTGTGAATACTACATCGGAAATTGCTGAATGAATGCATGTCATGGTTTTTCAACTCTTTTTGACTGCATCCCTATGAACTCTCATCTCTACAATAGTTGAATCTTCTGAAAATTCAAGAATAGGATCTGTCTCTACCATATTCCAAAGATCATTGTAGACACCAAATTTTTGGTGTAATTGCATTTACTGTTTATTTTTTTTTAGTTTTTTATTTGTCGTGTTAGTTTTATTCGATTTTTAGTTTTTAGTTTATAGTTTTATTTTTAAGTTTTTAGCATAGAATTTCTTGAAATGGAAAAAAAAAAAGAAAAAGGAAAAATCATGAAAAAGAGGAAAAAGAAAAATCATAAAAAAGGAAAAAAGGAAAAAGAAAAGAAAATAGCAATTTTGTTTTATTTAGCTTTATTTTAGTCATTTCTACTTAATTTATCTTTTATTGTTGTTTGATTCATTTAGAAAAAAAAAAAAAAAAAAAGGTGAAAAATGAAAAAAAACTATGAAAAAGAAAAATGTAGAAAAAAGATGGAAAAATGGCCATTTTTGTTGTTTCTAGTTGTTTAGTTTTTAAATTATTTTCATTATTATTATTATTACCTGAATTTATTATTTTTATTTTTATTTTATCATTTTTGTAATTATCAAGTTGTTTAAAAAAAAAAAAAGAAAAAAAAAAAAAGAAAAAGATAGCCGCGGCAAGCTGCATTTGTAGCAGCTTGCAAGGAAAGTTTGGGACGGCTCCTTGGGCTGCAAATACAGAAGATGGTTGGGAGTGTTTAGGGTTGTGAGGTTCCTAATATAAAAGCTAAGAGAATAAGCAGCCGCAAAAAAAAAAAAGAAAAGTTTAGAAGGAAAGATGACAGAGGGAGATTGGAGGGGAGGGTGACGGAAAAACAAAAGGAATAAAAAGGCAAGAAAAAAGACAGAAAAGAGAGAGAGGGGAACGAGGAGAAATCAGAAACAAGCAAAAGAAAGGGGAGGAAAACAGGCTGAGAAATCGGAGAGGCTGACGGGCGGCTGATTAGGGAGAAGGGTGGAAACAGTGAAAGAAGGAAAAACCTGCTTCGAGGCTGCAAGAGGACGGCTGAGCCATCATCATCACTGTCCATTTGCGTCCCTTTGGAGCCGTAGTAGAACCATTTGAACTTTTTCTGGTCATTCCCTCCGATTGATTTTTGCGATTAAGGTAACATCTGCACTGGTTATAGTTAAAAGTTGTTTTCTTTGATTGTTTTCTTGTTGCCTGAGTAACTATCTCTTGTAGCCCTTTCATCTTTGTTTTTTTGTCGTAAATTTGGTTTGAGTGGGGGTAGAATTCATGTCTCACAGTGGGTTTTGTTCTGCTTGCTTGATTCATTTGATGTTTGCCGAGGTGGAGAACATGGCAAAGCTGCGCATTTTTGGTCACTTGTTGCTACTGGCTATGTTTTGTTTATGGTTGGTTGTATGGTCGCATGATCCTTTAGGCCTGGAGAGGATTTGTACAATATTTGAATCTGACGAAGTAAACATAGTAGAGATATAAAATTTGTTTTCCAGATTCCGTTTTAGTTTGCCATGTTTTGTTTTTACCTGGATGCTTTCTGCTGAATCTGCTGTGTTTAAGACAAACCAGATTTGACCAATGTCAAGGTTGATGGTTGATGATGTCCGTGTGTTTGATTTGTTAGATAATCGATTGTTGTGCATTTCACCGTAAGTTGGAGCTGTAAGTTGGAGCTGTAAAAACTGGCAGCATAAAGTTATATGAATTTTATAAAAAGGATCGCATGCTTTGTTGTTCGGATAAGAAAATTTTACAGAAACCCAGGCAATAGTAGAAAAAGGCTTGTTTATTTGAACGTTGAATTTCTGGTTTTGATGTTTGGGAATCATAATTTTGTTGTTCGGATTGGTAAGCTGGCTGAGTTTCTCATCTGATGAACCCCTCACAAAGCATAACTAATGATGGTTTGAAATTGCAGCGATTTGCTCCTTTCTTTGGCTGATATGTCTTGTATCTTTGGTAGTTACCAATCCAGATTTTCTGCTTTAATCTTGTAATGAAAATGGTTTTCTAATTGGTTGATGTTTAGGAGTGATGTTTTGTGGTTGTTGATGTTTGTGGTGGGCACTGAATCATAGCAGAAATTCTAAAAACCCCATAGCCAAAAGGCTGCAGAAACTCCCACCGTAGTTTTACATGATCTTTGCAGCAAATATCTTCATGGGTTGTATGATGTGGCTTTGAAAATCCTTGTACAGATGTCTAATATTTTGGCTGCTTTGTGTTTCAGTTTTCAGCATGTTTTTGTCCTGATTTGAGGGTTTGAGCAAAGGTTTTGAGTAAAGTTTGAGAATTCTTGCTGTCTCTTCCTTGTTTTTCTTGTTGAATACTCTCTGTTGGGATCAATAATGATAGATAATTATTGCTTAAAATTGATGTTTTGGGATGCATATGAGTTGAGTGGCAGACAATGAACTGTGTGTATTTGTTTTTGGGTTGAAACATGCGTGGTTTGGAGCTGCCAAAGATTGCAGCAGAAACGCATGAATGAAACTTATTGCCGAGAGGTTTTCATTTGCATGGACGTTTGCATGAAAATTTTGGAAAACTGCATTATGACCCCCCAAGTTTCTCCTTGTTCCACTAGGACCCAATCAATTGAACAATTTCATCAATTTGGTCCTTAGCAGTTTTAATTTTTGCAACTTCATTGCTTGCTTGCTTCAATTAGCCACCATGCTTTATTTAAATTGAACTTAATTCACAATTTTAAGAACTTTATGACCGTGTGAGCCCGTGTTTGCATGTTTTCTTTAATTTTCCTAAATAAATTGGTACCTTGACCATTTCTTTTATTTTTTGAGGATAAATAAGTGACTTCACCCATTAGAGCTCCATTTTAAGGGAGGTATAATTTCTTTTACCTTATTGTCTCTCCTATGTGATCCAATGTGCTAATTGAAAATTTCATGTCTACTTGGCTTTCTTTAATTCCTTTCATTTTTAAGTTTTTCTTTTATTTTATTTATGAGGTATGTGTACACCTCTTGGCTTGTAATAGATAGGGCCTGGCGAGCATTTTGTCCAATTTCCCCTTCCCCCTTTTTGTTTTAGCTAGCAAATGTAATGGTTGCATGCCTATGTGTTATATGTTAAATGCTTTGTTAGGGCCTTGCATCTAGTCAAGCATGCTAAGTGTTATGTGCTACGTGTTTATAAGTGATTCGCATGTCTACTCGCTTTTTATAGTCATGAATGAATGTGATGGATGAATGGACGTCACCACACTAGTCCAATGCTAGTTGTGGCCCCCTGTCCCATCACCACACTAGTCCAACGCTAGTTGTGGTTCATTGTTCCATTTCCGCTGGTCCAACGCTAGTCGGAATTCATGGAATGGGCTAGTCCAACGCTAGACCCTTAGGGATTTCCCCTCGTTAGTACATGTTTGCATGTTTCACTTCATTTCATGCATTTTCTTAGTTTTATCATTTTGCATGCCCCTTGACCCCCTTTTCCCTCCATTTTAGGATTTTTTGCATTACATGCTAGTTATAGGGTTCATTTGCTTGAGAATCCCCTTAAATATGGGATATAGACGAGTGTGGCTTTTTCTAAGCCTTAGCACGCTTGTATCCTCTCTATCAAAGGGCAAATTGAGTCACGATTTAGGTCTCCCCGTACCCATTATGCATGAATTCCCTAGGTTCATGCATCCATTCTATCATAACACTTTTCCTTCCATTTGCACACGTACACCTTTTATCCCTTCACTTACACACGAACACTTTTGTCTCATTTTGCACACGTACACCTTTTATCCCTTCACTTACACACGAACACTTTTATCATCACTTGCACACATGCACTTCATATTATCATTTCACATACCGCACCTTGCCCACTCACGTGCACATTTTCACTTACATATTATTGTCTTTTATTACTTTTTCAAACTCATGTCCTCACATTGCATACATGCATTCCATTCATTTGCATCCCACTCGCATTATTCGTGACTTCTTCAAAAGGATCGTTATTGGGCTTCACAATTAATGTGATTGGCACCATTCAACCTTTGAAGGGAAATTTCCCCCAATACCCCTAGGTCTAGGGTTTGCATTCATGTAGTGCATCCAAATGTAATAAATTCTTTGGTTAAAACAAGAAAATCTTTGATTAAATCAACGCAACTAGCCTTGGCTAGGTCGAAGGGGTGCCTTGGAATTTATCCTTGCCTTCCCCTTTGTCAAATGTGACTCCCGAACCTTTTTCTTTGGTTTACGTGGACTAGGAGTCGTTCAAAAGGGTTTCTTACTTTTTTCCCTTAAAAATTCACTTTTTGGGTGACTTGGTACACCCTAACTCTATACCAAGTGGCGACTCCATTTTTCATATAAAAAACCCTTTTTGAACTATTTTTCTTGGGTCAAATCGTCGCATTTTCAAAAGTCCCATTTAGACCCATTTTTCTTTTAAATCACGATTCATTTTCCAATCACAAAATCCATTTTCAAACCATTTTATTTTTCTTATCAAAAAATGGGGCGCGACAGTTGGCGACTCCACTGGGGACGTTTGAGAGTCTGAGCAAATTTGATTTAATCAACCATTTTCTTCTTTTAACCTTTTCATATATCACATTTGGGTGTTTTAGGGTTGCATTTTTTCCTTTTTTAGGATTTTTGCATTTCACGCGTGTCCAACTAATCCCTCGACTCATGAATGTATGTTTGAATGAATGTTTACTTGTTATCTCGCGCTTGCATTGCATTTTGGGAGGTATGGGTCACCCTAGAGCCTCGCGTTGGTTCTTGACCCTTCCCCTCCAAACGAGCACTAGCATACGAGCATACGCTTTACTTCTTTTATCCCTTTTATTTTTCTTTTAGTGGCTTGTCACGCCACTCCACCCTATTAGGATTAGGTGACTCATTTGGACATGTGATCACGACACGATGTGTGTGTAGCACGATCCAATGGGCCACTCAATCTTCCGCTTTAAGCTATGGGTTTGATAGCCTTTAGCTTTTAGTCGAAGGTTGAGGATTTTGATAGATTCACTCAAACACGTAGCCGCGACACGATGTGTTTAGCGGTGTTTGGGGAATCGCTCGAGCCACCGACAAAGAACCTTGGGATTGATGACCCTTGGTTTCTAAGTCTGAAGGCTCGGGGACCTGAGCTTATCGAGTCTAGATGCATTAGCGAACCCTAACCTCATGCATCCATTTTAGAATTGCCTTAGGGTAGAGTCGGCCTTATCTTGAGCTAGGGACACTATTCACGAGGGGAGGGGTCCAACTCCCTTTTTCCCTTTTATTGCTTTGTATTGATTGTTTTATCTTGTTGCTACAATGTGTTATGTGTATTTCTCTGCCTGAACTAACCTTTCTTGGTTTTGTGTCCCCGTTGCATTCACAAACCCTAGCAAATAAGAGGTCTGGCATGACCTTCTTTTAGAACCTACCCTTGTAGATAGGCTATTGCACGTTTAAGAAATTTTGGTATATTTTGTTCATGAATTAATAATGCCGTGTCATTTTAGGCCTACCCTGGCATATAAAGGGCTCCTTAGGTCACGTTTCCATTTCAAATTGCATGTTTTATCGCTTTAATAAACTGGCATCATGCATAAACCCTAGAAGGGAATGCCATTTAGGGGATCCCGTGTTAGGGGATAAGCCACCTTGTGTCTCGGATACTTAATCCAACGAGACTTGCACGTTTACATTTTGTACCATCCAAAGGGGTAGTGCACAAGGTAAGGTAGGATCCAATCATTTTCATAGAGTGATTTTTGGAATATGAATGTCTAATAATCACTTTTTGGCCATTTTATCAAAGTTGGTAAAAATCCCTTGCGTAAAGGACATTAATTTGAAGAAATTCACAAATAATTCCTTATCATTGAGACAGTTAATAAACTGAGGCCAAATCGTGATTTTAGAAGGCTCATAGACTAATTTTTTGAAACCATCAATGGCCGAACGATTCAATCGATCCATTTTGTCAATTCCTAATCAATTTTGAATAAATCAATTCATTTGACCAATTTACCCTTTTAGGGTGATTTGGTCGATTTTTGCATAAATCATCAATCTCAATTTTATTCATTGGACCAATTTACTCATTTCTTAGGTCAATTCAATCAATTTTGAATAAGTCATCCGATTTCATTTGACTAGTTTACCCTTTTTAGGGTGATCTAGTCAATTTTGAATCAATCATTCGATCCATTGGACCGATTTGCCTAGTTTTAGGGCGAGTTGGTCAAATCATCATTTCACTCGATCTGTTTGATCAATTGACTTCATTCAATTCATTTGATTAGTTTAATTCATTCTTAGGGTTATCCATTCAATTTTGAATAAATTTATTTGACCATTTTACCCTTTTTAGGGTCATTTGACCAAATTACCCTTTTCAGGGTCATCTGGTCGATTTTGAACAAATTGTCAATTCATTTGACCATTTTACCCTTTTTAGGGTCATTTGACCAATTCACCCTTTCTAGGGTCATTCGGCCGATTTTTGAATAAATCCCTAATTCAATTTCATTCATTTGACCAATTTACCCATTTTTAGGGCAATCGAGCCGATTTTGAATAAATCAAGTTTCGTTCAATCTACTTGATCAATTTACCTTTTTTAGGGTGATCTGATTAATTTTGGATAAATTTCATTCAATTCATTTGACCTGTTTCCCTTTTAGGGTAATTCGGTCAATTTTAAATAAATTGTCAATTTCATTCAACCCATTTGTCCTATTAGGGTTTCAGTATCAAATTTCAAATCGGGAAACCTAGTCGATTTTGAAGAAAACCGTCCATTGCATCCAATCACTTGATCAATTAGGGTTTTGACCCTAAATTCACTGAGAAATTTTATCAACAAATTCCAATCTCTTTGATAGGAAGTTCGTCAAGATCAAACCCGTGCGTTTTTGCAAACTCTTGTATCGATCAAAAGTGATCAATCCACTTGGACATTGACATCATTTTGACAAATGTCTCTCGGCACTCCAATTGACCAAATTTTTCAAAATTATTTTTCACTTAAATGAGTTGATCAGATCCATCAGGTATGGTATAGTGCCTGCTCTGGAGGATTGCATTTTCATGCTAGGCCTACCCTTGGCACAAAAAGGGTTCCCCCATAGGACATGCATCTGAATTGTTTTAACAATCACTAACTCATGTCTTTTTTCTTTTTCCTTTTAGAATAAATTGCAGAAATCTACCAAATGATTTGTTTATCTAAATGTATTTTTTGCATGCTCAGGAAAATTTCCAAAAACAGCTGTTTCGAAAAGTCCCACCATTACACGATCCCGAAGTGAAACCCAAGAGAATTGTGTAAACATGAGTACTAAGCCTCAATCATCCGATAAGACCATGGCAACTACTCAGCCGGAAACCACAAGTCCTGGAATTCAGTTGGCCGAATTACTTGCTAAGTTTGAGGAAATGGCATCTACAATGGCCTCCCAAAAGAAATTGATAGACGAGCTTGTCAGTAGCGGGGTACAGCCTGAACTTCCGCACGTCGCACAACCACAATCTGAACCTTTTGTTATTCCCGCAGTTCAGACTACTTTTCCCATGCAGGGTCCACCTGAAGGGACTTTTACCTACCCCACCATCCATCTGCCATACACTTACCCTCCTAATCCTTCATTTTTCCCTACTCAAATGCAAGGTCCTCAACCTCAAGTCACTGCAAATATACCACCTGAGACACAAGCTTTTTATTACCCCACCACTGAGCCTTATCTGCCGGACCATTTTATTCAAACCAAACCAGAGGTGGGAGGATCCTCTGCTCCCATTGATGTGAAGTTATTAAAGCGCCTGGACCGTTTCGATGAATTCATGAGGAAGAGTCAGGTGTTGAACAAGCAAGGAGTTTTGGATTACGATGAGCTGTGTCTCTTTCCGAATGTGCAACTGCCTGAGGGGTTCAAAACTCCTAAGTTTAACAAGTATGATGGAACGGGCAATCCCAAAACGCACCTCCGATTGTTCGCTAACAAATTGGGTAGACCAACAGATGATGAAAATCTGCCTTTGAGGCTATTCCCAAAAAGTTTGGAGGGGGATGCGCTCGACTGGTATTCCAAGCTGAAGCCCGAAGAGATAAAGACTTGGTTGGATCTGTCCAATGCATTTGTAAGACAATACGAGTATAATTGCGAGCTGGCTCCGACACGGACTACACTGGAAGGAACAAAAAGAAAACCCTCCGAGGATCACAAGACTTATGCCAAAAGGTGGAGGAAAATAGCTGCAAAAGTCGAGCCACCAATGACTGAGGACGAAATCATACGCACCTTCATTAAGGCACATGATCCGCCATACTTTGAAGAAATTTTTCGAATGACTGGGTGTTCCTTTGCCGAGATCGTTAATAAATTAGAAGAATATGATGAGTTTATAAGGGCAGGAAAGATTATTAACGTGTCGGCTCTGAAATCGCAATTGGAAGCCATGCAAAATCAAGGCAGTGGTAACAAGAAATCCCCATTCAAAAAGAGAGAAGAGGAGGCTTCATTTGTCTCGAATCGAGGCCCTGGTTCCCAACCGAGATACCGACAGAACTCCACCTATTCACCCCGTTACCCGTACCAATCACACTTTCAACCTGTGCACCATACCACTGGTAACCACCCTCGACCTCGACCAAATTACCCAAACACACCTACGACACCATTTCATATTTCTCCACATAGCTTTCAAACTAGACCCCGCTCTCCTTATCATCCAAGACCCACATTACCCGTCAACCATAATCACAACTATCAACAAACCGCTGGCACCCAAGACCCGGCTCGATATAGGACTTTTACCAATTTAGGCCGGTCCTTGGATCAACTATATGAGCAGCTCAAGGCCGCAGGGAAAATTGGTACAATACCTCCTAAAGCCTATGCTAAGGGATTTCCTCTTGATTATAATCCTCAATCTTTTTGTGCCTATCATTCCGGAGCTCCTGGACATTCTACTGCCAATTGTCGGGTACTTAAACACAAAATCCAAGACATGATTGAGGCCGGAGACATGATTTTGAGGGGGAGAGAAGAACAAGGACCAAGTATAAGTACAAACCCCTTTCCCAGACACAAGGACACCTTTGAGGCATCTACCTCCAATGACGAGATTTGAAAATCCTGAAGGAGCTCTGCACAATTCAGATGGCTGATTATCCTCCCTCTCGAAGGAAATTTTGATGAATCTAGGGGTTGTCATTTACTAAAATTCACGAAAACTTTTTCTTGCATATGTAAATAGCTTAACGAAAATATCTTTTGCAATTGAGTTTTGTCTTGTTTATGCTTTAATTTGGAGTTTCATGAAATGCATGATTTGTTTATTTAATGAGATGGCCAAAGGTGAAATTATTTGACCCTTTGAATATCATTGTTCTGGAATCCGATGATCCCTTCATTGAAAAATCCCTTCATTTGAAAATTCCTTCATTGAAAAATCCCTTCATTTGAAAAATCTCTTCATCGAGAAATCCCTTCTTTGAGAAAGCCTTCATTGAGAAAACCCTTCATTAAGAACCCCCTCATTGAGAAATCCTTTCTTTAAGGAAGCCATACATTGGAAAATACCTCCATTTGAGAATTTCCTTCATTTAAGAAAATCCCTTTCCGACCAGGATGAAAGCTGATTGGTTAAAGCAGTGTCATCAACGATTGATTCTGATTGATGAAAACAGTTGAATGCTATGTACCATGGCCAATATTGTCAAAACGCATGGCCTATGTTCATAACAAAAGGATCCGCCACCGATCTTCTGAAGAAGGAAACAAAGTGCTAAAGGGATGAAAAATGAAGTCAAAGGCAAATTTGCTTCAAATTGGCAAAGCTTATTGGGTGTTCAAAGGAGAGATGGAAGGACAGACATTCCCTCAACCTATCGATTCGGACATGTGTAAGATGTTCTTTATTTGATTATGCAAAGTTTCTTTTAGAAAATCATGCAAGAGACGAGGCAAAAGTCAGGCCATCTTCCTTTCCAATCAAAACATTTCATCCCTAGTCATCCCCTTTGAACTATCAGAACAATAATTTTCGTTTCGCAACCCCTGAGAATTGCAAACCCCACACTGGGGCAAATTCATTTTGAAAAGTGATCAGAAAGAAAAGGAAAACCCCACACTGGGGCAAATTTATCTTTGAAAGAGATATGGGAAAAAGAAAGAACCCCACACTGGGGCAAATTTATCTTTGAAAGAGATATGGGAAAAAGAAAGAACCCTACACTGGGGCAAATTTAGTTTTTGAAGGAAAATGCAAAAAGTGAGAAAAATGCAATGAAGAAAATGCAAAGAAAGAGAAAATCCAATCAAACTGGGGCAAATTTCCTCGGTTTCGTTCAAAATTAGAGATAATTTCAAAATGATGCAATCTCAGGTTATTTCACACCTTTCATCAAACCTGCTTTCAAGCCTCAACTTTTCTTGAAAAACACCCCACCTGACCTCATTACAAAAGCCCAAAGTCCTGGCTTTCGTCACTTGCTGCATTTCTATTAGGGATTTTGCTAATCAACTGGCAGGTGATGACCATAATGCCTTCGTTTAAGTTTATAAGGGAAGCGCATTTTACTGATGCCAGCAATCTTCAACTTACATTCCTGAGTCGACTATAGTTGAGCTTTTCCATTGTTTCCTTAAGTGAAAATCCACAAGGGCACCTCAAGAGAAAGGAAAGAAGAAAGAAGGAAAAGAAAGAGAAGAAAAGAAAAAAGGAAAAGAAAGGAAAAAACCAACAAAAAGGGTGGGGGACGACCTTGGTGAAAACCCGAATGGGCGCTAAGGTAGGTTTCTGCAATGGGAAAGCACAAAGAGGAACAACTGGTGGTTTGGTCCATTTAGATTTCTTCTCATTTTTGTCATACCTCTGGCAACATTGAATTCCGGAGCTAAGATATCCAGAGATTTGAATATAACATTTGTTGGCCAAAACGGTGTCATTTTGTAAAACATTCTTTTGCAAATACATTCTTAGGAAGCTCATTTTTTCCAAATTACTTGCATTCATGACATTTTTGTAGAATTTAAGCACAACTGTTAGGTGTGCATTCTTGTGCATATTCATTTTTATATGACATGTGAATTTTCTTGCATGCCTCATTTTTTTTGTCATTGAATTGTGGAGAATGACAATCCTCGTGGTTTATTGCAAAAAGCATGCTTGGATTCAGTCATCTTTTGGGAACAGTTAAAATTCAGCCAAGCCAGCTACACAGATTTCACAATATAGCAAAGCACATACCTGGTCAGTTTGAAAATTGGAAAAGCTTCAGGGTAAGAAATCCAACTCAATCGGCTGCCGCAGCAAAAGTGGATAAAGGCGTTGAAAGACTCATGTTTACACGATTCTTGAAGGAAAACGGATCAAATGGTGGTGGCAATTTCTTTGCTTGTCCTCTTTTCACAGGAAAAATTGTATGCACAGATGAAGGTAATCACACCTCGCACTCGAATTGGTGTCGGGAAGAGTCCTCCGGTGGACAAAGGCAGATTGGAAATGTCACAAGCAAATTTGATCAAAAGGTGCAGCAACATGGCGATACCGCATCAACTATGGACTCAAATTGCAAAAATTCATCCAGCTGGGGCAAATTAATTTTTTGAAAAGTTTCTCAAAAGTCAAAAAAAAAAAAAAAAAAAAACATCAAATCAAATCAAACATCAAAAATCATCATCAGAAAAGTCAAAAAAAATCAAATCAAGTTCACCTCGGCAGGCTCGGGTTTTATCCCACTGACCGCTTTTATTTTCGTTAGGGCACGGGTTTTATCCCTCCGACCTCGGCAGGCTCGGGTTTTATCCCACTGACCGCTTTTATTTTCGTTAGGGCACGGGTTTTATCCCTCCGACCTCGGCAGGCTCGGGTTTTATCCCACTGACCGTTTTTATTTTCGTTAGGGCACGGGTTTTATCCCTCCGACCTCGGCAGGCTCGGGTTTTATCCCACTGACCGCTTTTATTTTCGTTAGGGCACGGGTTTTATCCCTCCGACCTCGGCAGGCTCGGATTTTATCCCACTGACCATTTTTATTTTCGTTTGGTATGAGTTTTATCCCTCCGACCTAGGCAGGCTCGGGTTTTATCCCACTGTCCGATTATCAAAATCATTTTATTGCTACGGGAACTGGGTTTGGCCTTCAGTAAGCATCTCATTCTCATTGCTATTGGAGCTGGGTTTGTCCCGTCCGTGAGTATTTTCTTCGCCACTAGCCGTGGGTCAGTCCCACTAGTGAGCACTTCCCGTTTTAAATTCCTGTTCGGGTCAGTCCCGTTTAATTTCTGTTCGGGTCAGTCCCGTTTAAATTCCTGTTCGGGTCAATCCCATTTAAATTTCTGTTCAGATCTATTCCGTGGGTCTATCCCATTTACATTCCTGTCCGGGTCAGTCCCGTTTTCAATCCATGTTCGGGTCAGTCCCGTTTTTAAATTCTTGTTCGGGTCAGTCCCGCTTTAAGTTCCTGTTTGGGCCAATCCCGTCTTTAAATTTCGTTCAGGTCAGTCCCGTTTTAAATTTCCTGTCTGAGTCAAGCTTTGTCAAAAGGGGTCAGTCCCCGTTTCTAAAACGTCCACCGTTCGTGACGTTCTTGTCTACTTCTTTTGGTGTCTAATTCCATTTTAAGCAGGTAAGTATTTGGTGTCTACTTTTTTGTCTCAAGTTTTTCCAAAATTCAGACAAAGAGGGGCAAACTGTAGACACCAAATTTTTGGTGTAATTGCATTTACTGTTTATTTTTTTTTAGTTTTTTATTTGTCGTGTTAGTTTTATTCGATTTTTAGTTTTTAGTTTTTAGTTTTATTTTTAAGTTTTTAGCATAGAATTTCTTGAAATGGAAAAAAAAAAAAAGAAAAAGGAAAAATCATGAAAAAGAGGAAAAAGAAAAATCATAAAAAAGGAAAAAAGGAAAAAGAAAAGAAAATAGCAATTTTGTTTTATTTAGCTTTATTTTAGTCATTTCTACTTAATTTATCTTTTATTGTTGTTTGATTCATTTAGAAAAAAAAAAAAAAGAAAAGGTGAAAAATGAAAAAAAACTATGAAAAAGAAAAATGTAGAAAAAAGATGGAAAAATGGCCATTTTTGTTGTTTCTAGTTGTTTAGTTTTTAAATTATTTTCATTATTATTATTATTACCTGAATTTATTATTTTTATTTTTATTTTATCATTTTTGTAATTATCAAGTTGTTTAAAAAAAAAAAAGAAAAAAAAAAAAGAAAAAGATAGCCGCGGCAAGCTGCATTTGTAGCAGCTTGCAAGGAAAGTTTGGGACGGCTCCTTGGGCTGCAAATACAGAAGATGGTTGGGAGTGTTTAGGGTTGTGAGGTTCCTAATATAAAAGCTAAGAGAATAAGCAGCCGCAAAAAAAAAAGAAAAGTTTAGAAGGAAAGATGACAGAGGGAGATTGGAGGGGAGGGTGACGGAAAAACAAAAGGAATAAAAAGGCAAGAAAAAAGACAGAAAAGAGAGAGAGGGGAACGAGGAGAAATCAGAAACAAGCAAAAGAAAGGGGAGGAAAACAGGCTGAGAAATCGGAGAGGCTGACGGGCGGCTGATTAGGGAGAAGGGTGGAAACAGTGAAAGAAGGAAAAACCTGCTTCGAGGCTGCAAGAGGACGGCTGAGCCATCATCATCACTGTCCATTTGCGTCCCTTTGGAGCCGTAGTAGAACCATTTGAACTTTTTCTGGTCATTCCCTCCGATTGATTTTTGCGATTAAGGTAACATCTGCACTGGTTATAGTTAAAAGTTGTTTTCTTTGATTGTTTTCTTGTTGCCTGAGTAACTATCTCTTGTAGCCCTTTCATCTTTGTTTTTTTGTCGTAAATTTGGTTTGAGTGGGGGTAGAATTCATGTCTCACAGTGGGTTTTGTTCTGCTTGCTTGATTCATTTGATGTTTGCCGAGGTGGAGAACATGGCAAAGCTGCGCATTTTTGGTCACTTGTTGCTACTGGCTATGTTTTGTTTATGGTTGGTTGTATGGTCGCATGATCCTTTAGGCCTGGAGAGGATTTGTACAATATTTGAATCTGACGAAGTAAACATAGTAGAGATATAAAATTTGTTTTCCAGATTCCGTTTTAGTTTGCCATGTTTTGTTTTTACCTGGATGCTTTCTGCTGAATCTGCTGTGTTTAAGACAAACCAGATTTGACCAATGTCAAGGTTGATGGTTGATGATGTCCGTGTGTTTGATTTGTTAGATAATCGATTGTTGTGCATTTCACCGTAAGTTGGAGCTGTAAGTTGGAGCTGTAAAAACTGGCAGCATAAAGTTATATGAATTTTATAAAAAGGATCGCATGCTTTGTTGTTCGGATAAGAAAATTTTACAGAAACCCAGGGAATAGTATAAAAAGGCTTGTTTATTTGAACGTTGAATTTCTGGTTTTGATGTTTGGGAATCATAATTTTGTTGTTCGGATTGGTAAGCTGGCTGAGTTTCTCATCTGATGAACCCCTCACAAAGCATAACTAATGATGGTTTGAAATTGCAGCGATTTGCTCCTTTCTTTGGCTGATATGTCTTGTATCTTTGGTAGTTACCAATCCAGATTTTCTGCTTTAATCTTGTAATGAAAATGGTTTTCTAATTGGTTGATGTTTAGGAGTGATGTTTTGTGGTTGTTGATGTTTGTGGTGGGCACTGAATCATAGCAGAAATTCTAAAAACCCCATAGCCAAAAGGCTGCAGAAACTCCCACCGTAGTTTTACATGATCTTTGCAGCAAATATCTTCATGGGTTGTATGATGTGGCTTTGAAAATCCTTGTACAGATGTCTAATATTTTGGCTGCTTTGTGTTTCAGTTTTCAGCATGTTTTTGTCCTGATTTGAGGGTTTGAGCAAAGGTTTTGAGTAAAGTTTGAGAATTCTTGCTGTCTCTTCCTTGTTTTTCTTGTTGAATACTCTCTGTTGGGATCAATAATGATAGATAATTATTGCTTAAAATTGATGTTTTGGGATGCATATGAGTTGAGTGGCAGACAATGAACTGTGTGTATTTGTTTTTGGGTTGAAACATGCGTGGTTTGGAGCTGCCAAAGATTGCAGCAGAAACGCATGAATGAAACTTATTGCCGAGAGGTTTTCATTTGCATGGACGTTTGCATGAAAATTTTGGAAAACTGCATTATGACCCCCCAAGTTTCTCCTTGTTCCACTAGGACCCAATCAATTGAACAATTTCATCAATTTGGTCCTTAGCAGTTTTAATTTTTGCAACTTCATTGCTTGCTTGCTTCAATTAGCCACCATGCTTTATTTAAATTGAACTTAATTCACAATTTTAAGAACTTTATGACCGTGTGAGCCCGTGTTTGCATGTTTTCTTTAATTTTCCTAAATAAATTGGTACCTTGACCATTTCTTTTATTTTTTGAGGATAAATAAGTGACTTCACCCATTAGAGCTCCATTTTAAGGGAGGTATAATTTCTTTTACCTTATTGTCTCTCCTATGTGATCCAATGTGCTAATTGAAAATTTCATGTCTACTTGGCTTTCTTTAATTCCTTTCATTTTTAAGTTTTTCTTTTATTTTATTTATGGGGTATGTGTACACCTCTTGGCTTGTAATAGATAGGGCCTGGCGAGCATTTTGTCCAATTTCCCCTTCCCCCTTTTTGTTTTAGCTAGCAAATGTAATGGTTGCATGCCTATGTGTTATATGTTAAATGCTTTGTTAGGGCCTTGCATCTAGTCAAGCATGCTAAGTGTTATGTGCTACGTGTTTATAAGTGATTCGCATGTCTACTCGCTTTTTATAGTCATGAATGAATGTGATGGATGAATGGACGTCACCACACTAGTCCAATGCTAGTTGTGGCCCCCTGTCCCATCACCACACTAGTCCAACGCTAGTTGTGGTTCATTGTTCCATTTCCGCTGGTCCAACGCTAGTCGGAATTCATGGAATGGGCTAGTCCAACGCTAGACCCTTAGGGATTTCCCCTCGTTAGTACATGTTTGCATGTTTCACTTCATTTCATGCATTTTCTTAGTTTTATCATTTTGCATGCCCCTTGACCCCCTTTTCCCTCCATTTTAGGATTTTTTGCATTACATGCTAGTTATAGGGTTCATTTGCTTGAGAATCCCCTTAAATATGGGATATAGACGAGTGTGGATTTTTCTAAGCCTTAGCACGCTTGTATCCTCTCTATCAAAGGGCAAATTGAGTCACGATTTAGGTCTCCCCGTACCCATTATGCATGAATTCCCTAGGTTCATGCATCCATTCTATCATAACACTTTTCCTTCCATTTGCACACGTACACCTTTTATCCCTTCACTTACACACGAACACTTTTGTCTCATTTTGCACACGTACACCTTTTATCCCTTCACTTACACACGAACACTTTTATCATCACTTGCACACATGCACTTCATATTATCATTTCACATACCGCACCTTGCCCACTCACGTGCACATTTTCACTTACATATTATTGTCTTTTATTACTTTTTCAAACTCATGTCCTCACATTGCATACATGCATTCCATTCATTTGCATCCCACTCGCATTATTCGTGACTTCTTCAAAAGGATCGTTATTGGGCTTCACAATTAATGTGATTGGCACCATTCAACCTTTGAAGGGAAATTTCCCCCAATACCCCTAGGTCTAGGGTTTGCATTCATGTAGTGCATCCAAATGTAATAAATTCTTTGGTTAAAACAAGAAAATCTTTGATTAAATCAACGCAACTAGCCTTGGCTAGGTCGAAGGGGTGCCTTGGAATTTATCCTTGCCTTCCCCTTTGTCAAATGTGACTCCCGAACCTTTTTCTTTGGTTTACGTGGACTAGGAGTCGTTCAAAAGGGTTTCTTACTTTTTTCCCTTAAAAATTCACTTTTTGGGTGACTTGGTACACCCTAACTCTATACCAAGTGGCGACTCCATTTTTCATATAAAAAACCCTTTTTGAACTATTTTTCTTGGGTCAAATCGTCGCATTTTCAAAAGTCCCATTTAGACCCATTTTTCTTTTAAATCACGATTCATTTTCCAATCACAAAATCCATTTTCAAACCATTTTATTTTTCTTATCAAAAAATGGGGCGCGACAATCATTAGCCACCAAATAGGACCATTTTGACAGCCCAGATTTGGTAGTTGTCACCAGTGAAACTTGGAGGACTGGACAAGAAGTTGTTTCCTGGCATTTTGATGTTAAAGGCTTAAGTGTATAATTTTATAGTTGTAGACACCAAATTTTTCAACTTATTTATTTTATTTTATTTTTATTTTATTTTATTTTTGTTTTTAGTAATAACTATTATCTATTTCTTGTTTTGAGGAACTTTTAGCATTTTATAGCATTTTAGATTATTATTATCTATTATTTTATTTTAGTTTTTATTTTTTATTTCGTATTCGTTTTGCCCTCTTGGCTGTTTATCTTTATTTTTATTGTAAGATTTTTTTTTAGCATAAAATTTGTCAAAAGAGAAAATTATTCTTAAAAATATGTTTATTTCCTTTTTACTATTTATTAATCGGAAAAAGAGAAAAAGAGAAAAAGAGAGGAAAAATCATTAATCCAACACAGGAAAAATCTTAGCTTTTTGTTTTATTACTAGTTTTGTACTTTTTATTTAAGTTTTATTTTGTATTATTGTTGTAAAAAAAAAAAAAAGAGTCGCGCATGCAGCAGCGTAGGAAATGATATCATTTTCATGGGTTTTTTCTGGTGGATCGGATGGCTGAAATTTTTGGGGTAGAAATCAACCCCCCATCCTCACCTTTGAGGTGAGGGTTTGGGGGTTCCACTGGATATATAAAAGGCTGAAAAAGAAACGCAGCCAAAGGGGGAAGGAAAGAAAAATAGAGAGGAACGACAAGAGGGTTTTAGGAGGGTTTTGACGGCTGATTGAGAGAGAGCCGAGAGATAGAGAGAGCTAGAGAGGTGACGGTTGAGAAAAGGCGAGGGAAACAGAAAACTCTGGAGAAAAGAGCAAGGAGTGGGCAGCTGAGAGAGGAGCGACTAGGGTTTTAGAAGAAAAAGGATGCAGCTTGGGCTAGGGAAGAAAGAAACCAGAGGGAGGAAAAAAGAGAGGTCCTGGCGGCTGGAGTTTGAGAGAGAATCAAAGGAGGGGGGTTGACGGCAGAAGCTTGAACATGTCTGGCAAGGGATAGGAAGAATGCCATGGGCAGCGAAGATTTGTGGGAGAAACGAAGCAAAGAGGCAACTGAGCAAGCTTCGGCAGAGAGAAAAGGCTGAGAAGAAAGAAGAACGCTGAAAAACTTAAGCTTTCTCCAGATCAGGTTCTCCCTTTCTTTTTGATCTTGCCATTTCAGTTCCTTGTTCCTGTTTCAATCCGCCACTTCTGTTTGTCTTTACAGCCTGTTTTACGTTTCATTGTGTCTCTTTAGTGCGTGAGCATAGGATGTTGTTTTGCTGAACTTTGTTCTGTGTAGCCTTTGGGGAATGTTAAGCTACGGAAGCTGCAGAAAGTAGCAATGAAATTGTAGAAAAGCTTCTAACTTTTGATTGTTCTTTATTCAGATTTTTTTTGGCATATATAGATCTAGATTTGGGTTTTGTTCGGACTTGGTTTTGGGGGGGGGCAGGCATGGCTGTCTTCTATAGAGTTGTATCATGGCTTCTTGCTTGAATTTATTGGCTGATGTTTGTGTTTGAATAAGCAAACCCAGAAAATGACATAAAACTTCAGGCAGTGTTTCTTTCTTGCTGTTTACTTGTGATAGTGTTTAGTGGTTCTTGTTTTTTTACTATTTTTGTTCTTCGTATCTTGTTTGTGTCAAGGTCCGAGCTTTTGCATGTTTTCTTGAATGTTTGGTTTGGCATTTCAAAGCAAGAGTTAAAGATTTTTGCTGCAATTTTCGTTCTGCTGTTATGGAAAACCACTGCTGCACTTTGTGTTGCTAGCAATCATCAACCCAGATTTTTCTGACTCGATCTTGCAAACAAAAAGTGTAATATTTGACTTGGTTGATGAGTGGAGGTGTGTCTTATGGTTGTTTATTTTAAAAGCTGATTGTTTATGGGGGATGTGTTCGGGTGGATAGTAAATTGGAAAAGACAGCAGTTTGTATTGCAGAAACTTCCATCGTAGCCTTGCATGAATAGATTGCAGAAAATTTATTTTTCCGTAGCTTGCATGGAGTTGACATAGAAATCTTTCCCTATGCTGGTTTTCGTTGTCTTGTATGCAATGAGGCAAAGGGAGGGGCTTAGTGAGAACTTGGGTTTGGTTCTGGTTTGTTGCATGTGTGTTAAATTTTGCCGTGCATGTAGTTGCTGAAATCTCAAGGTGTTCGAAAGTTGTAGGAACTGTCAAGGTTTGCATGCTCTTTTTGTCCGACTTCTTGTGCTTGAATCTAAGGTTTTGTGTTGCAAAGTGAGGGGATTAGTTGGTAGGTTTGTTGCTTAATTTAAAGGTTGGATGTTTGGTTGAAAGAGTTTGGATCAAAGTTGCGTGTTTGGATCTGCAATATGTGTTTAAAAATGAAATTTTGCAGCAAGGAATGTAGGAATGAATTCGGGTTTGCCAGTTTTTCTCATCTCCCCTTGGTTTACATGTCTAAGCTAATGTTTTATGATGGTTTTGGAATCTAATATGAGCTCCCTGAATAGCTAATGAAGTTGTAAAATCACAGAGAAATGAGAAAATTTTTTGCTGCACTTTTGTTTTTGCTATTATAAAACTCTTGCTGCACTTTGTGTTGTTAGTGGTCACCAATCCGGATTCTTCTGATTTGATCTTGCAATGAAAGTGAATTATTTGGCTTGATTGATGATTGGGGGAGTGTCTTATGATCGTTTGATTCAAAAGTTGATGTTTTGTTGGTAATGTTTGGGTCGGTTGATGAAGCACAATAGAAAATGTTGCAGAAACAGGTTTTCCTATGTGGGTTGCATGCTTTTGCATGAAAAATGTCCAAGAGAATTGCACTTTACTCCCCTTAGCTTCTGTCTATGCTATAAAGGCCCAATCATGTTCTCATTTCTTGCAATTGGGTCCTAAAGTAATTGCAATTTCAACCGTTACTTGACCCTTTCTTTACTCTTGGACCCTTGAAGTTCTTAAAACGTTTTAATTGGGTTTGAGTGCTTGATTAATGTTTGTAATTGGGTCCTTGGTGGGTCCCTTTCTTGGAAACTATGCATTATTTGATTTCATTTAAGTTGCAATTAGGAGGGATTTGGTGATTTTGTTTTACTTCACTATTTAATTGGTGCCTTGACCCTTTTATTGTTTTGAAGCTAATATTTCCTTCATTTCATTACCATTGCAAGGGAGGTAACCTCTATCTCTTTGAGTTTATTTCTCCTACGTGCCCTTACGTGTTATATGTGAACACGCATGCTTTAATTCGCTTTCATTTTATGTTTAATTGCCTATTTCGTTTTTCTTTTTATTTCGTCTTTTTAATGAGCAAGTCATTTGAAGGCACTTGAATGCCAAATTTGTAATAGTTAGGTATTTATTTTGTTCCGTTTCCCCCTTAGATTGTAGTAGGGTTCCCCGAATGTAATAGTTAGGGGTTTATTTGCTTTATTTGCCTTGTGTGTTTTTGCATGCCTATGTGCTATGTGTTACCGCTTTCCTAGGGTTTTGCATCTAGATACCATGCTTATGTGTTATGTGCTATATGTGATTTAAGTGTTTATTTGCTTTATTAGCCTTCACATGATTTATTTGATTTGTAATGAATGTGTGACGTCACCACACTAGTCCAATGCTAGTTGTGGTCCTTTTCCCGTCACCACACTAGTCCAATGCTAGTTGTGGCCCTTTTGTTCCGATTTTCCACTAGTCCAATGCTAGTAGGAATTCATAAACATGGGCTAGTCCAACGTTAGACCCTTAGGAGCCCCTCGAGCGTTAGATCATGATTGTGTGATAAAATCACTTCATCTCATGCATGTTTTTTCACTTTTAGGGCTTTGCCATGTTGTATGACATTTTCCTTATATGTATAGCCCTTACCCCGTATTTCCCCTTATATGTATATTCCTTGCCCCTTTGTATGAAAACATGACATTAGACTTGCATTCCCATTTAAGTATTAGAATTAGGGTAGTGCATTTGCTTGATTAGATAGGGAGTAACCCCTTGGATATGGGATATGGACGAGTTTGGCTTTTCTAGCCTTAGCACGCTCGTATTTCCTCTATAAAAGGGAAAATTGAGTCACGAACATTAGTTCCCCGCACCCGACATGATGCATTCCTTTAGGTCATACACATTTGTATATTATTATTTTCTTTCTTTCGAGTCTCATAACTTGCATTATTCGTGACTTCTTCGGAGAGTCTTTATTGGGCGTCACAATTAATGTGATTAGTACCAAATAAACTTTGAAGATACATTTCGACCTCTCGACACCCTCCTAGGTATAAGGTATGCATTCATATAGTACATCCAAATGTGATAAATTCTTTGGTTAAAACAAGAAAATCTTTGACTAAATCACGCAACTAGCTTTGGCTAGGTCGAAGGGGTGCCTTGGATTTTTATCCTTGCCTTCCCCTTCGTCAAATGTGACTCTCGAACCTTTCCTTTGATTTTCGTAGACTAGGAGTCGTTTAAAAGGGGTTTTTTCTACTTTTTCCTTTGAAAATTCATTTTTTGGTGACTTAGTACACCTTAACTCTATACCAAGTGGCGACTCCGATTTTTCATTCAATAAACCCTTTTTAAACTATATTTTGGGTCAAATCGTCGCATTTTTATGTCCCATTTAGACCCATATTTTCCTTCATTTTCTTTATAAATCAAGATTTCATTTTCAAATCAAAAATTCATTTTTCAAACCATTTCTTTTCTTTATTTTAAAAAAAAATGGGGCGCGACAATAGTGAAAAAGAAATTCTCACCAAGTTCACTCACTATCAAAGAAACAAGCCTTTAAGATTTAGGATCTTGATACCACTTTATTAGTTTTTTAGGATATAAACTAAGAAATAGCACATTTGTGTTGCAAAATCTAAGAGACTTATATTGAAACTAAAAATGAGCTTATGTTATAGTGATTGCATGAAATCAACTCAATGCTCAACTCACTATTTATAGTGATTACATGAAATCAACTAGCAAAAATATACAACTAATAATTATCCTAAATATCTTCTTTTACTAGCAAATCTTAGTTAGAATATTTGTTAACAAACCAACATGATATTTGGTAAACAAATATCTTTATTCTTCTAATAACTAAATTATTTTGATATCAAACTCAATCTGATAATATCTGTAGGAAAAGCTAACATATCTCAACAGCAACTCTAATAGCAACTGCCATAGCAAATGAAGATAAACATGACTAGCTGGCTATAGATAGAAGCAATAATTTGGCAAATCAACTAGTTAGTCTGTGACGTGAGACCCATGCATTCCCAATAATTGAAGTAGTGGCACAACATTGCAAGAAAGTAACAAAAAGATAGAGCTAGGATTTTGATTGAATAGAAGTCAATCTACAATTACACATACAAGGGCTTTAGTGTAACAAATTAACAAACGTTGTTGGGGCAACAATATATATATATATATATATGATGACTTTGTATCAATGATGAAATCAAACATAGGCATAGGAATATCTAAAAAGGAAAATCATTCAAAACATTTTCATATTTTGCTAGATAAATTTATTCCACTGTCACTTTTGAAATAGTAGTTTTACATTCTTTACAAAATGAATCAATAAAATTTAATCTCGGCATAAATTTTTGGCCTTCTTGTACCCTAAATCCATTACATAACTCATATACAATCATTTTTTAAGTGAGAAAAAAGCCAGATCTCATTTGTGGTTAAGCAAACAACCCGATCCATAGGATCTAATTCGAACCATATTCATTTTTTCCTTAAAAGTGATATTTGATCTAATCCATATTTATTTTTTTCATTGAAAAGGTGGGATCTGATCCTTCTATACATAAAAAATGACTGCATCTAGGTCACTTGGTGATTTTTCAGGCAAGAAAAAAGTAAAAAGCTTAGGTTAAGATCAAATTTTGCTAATTTGAATTTGTATGGGACATAAAGTTAATATTTGTGAATGACAAAATATTTTTTTGGCAAAATATGAGAGATATGTTAAACAATTTTCCCTATCTAAAATCAAGAAGGCAAGCCATCATCTAGTTTGTGTATGTCACATAAATCATATGTCATTTAAAGTAAGATTTTCTTTATATATATATATATATATATATATTTGGGGGCCATAGTGCAAAATGCAATAAACTTTGGGAGAGTAAAGTATACATACATTAGCATCTAACATGTGAATTAATTTACATGTTTTCCATAAATGCAATGGGGCAGTCCCTTTGGCTACGGGACAAGGGATAGTTGCCAACGAGGTCTGGCTTAATTGATAGTGGATAGTCCTTTTGCCCAAGTAAGAGTTTAGGTTCAAACCTTCCTATCATCCATTCTTCAGTAATATTCAAATAAACTGAATTATCGAATTACCATAACCTCCCATCCGGCCGGTGGTGGTGGCCTTGCTTTTGCCCTCAATTAATCACCCTTCCTTCCATAATCACCAATAGGCTTGGTCTTATGGTTAAGCACATGGTCATCCTAATAGACTCCCACGATCATTAGCAGATGGAATCTCCTCATAATGGTCACATGAATTAGCTAATCACATACTTAGGAAGGCAGTACTAAGTAGTTTCAGGCAGATAGAGTATTATATTATTGGAGTCATAAACTTGATTACTCAATATTTTGGACTCTTGTCTTCAAAACAAGGGTCTCCCATATCAGCCGTATATGAATCTGTAGCTGTTTTTTTTTTTAATTTTTTTCTTTTACACTAATTATACAACCTGTTAATGATAGCTATTAATCAATCAATAATGTTAATGTTAACAAATTAATTGGGCCTCCTAAAATGACTTTACTTGACAACTCATGGACAAGTCAAACTCAAATTAGCTAATTTCATCATACAAATCAAGACAACAAATTTTTAATTTTAAGGTATAGACAAAAATTTTATTTGCTTTTCTCACGAATATTTCTTAGGATGATCTACTCAGTAGTGAAATTTTGGTTCCTTAAAGTTGTCAATATGATCTAAGCTCCCATCAGAAAATAGGAATGTTTTGACCATATAAATTAAATCTGGAATAACTTAATGAGTTACACTTATATACACTAATAGTGTATAGAAAATTAATCCTAATTTAATAGGTTAAATTCAAACATTGATGCTCATTACAAGTTCAAGGTGATATAAAGTTTGTCTTTGATCCCAATGAAAAAACCAAAAAAGTTTCGTAGAAGATTCCCTAAAAGTTGTTTTCTCTTGATAAGTTGTGAAGCTCCGATATAAAAAAGCGGTGCGGTAGTTTTATTGTCTGAGCCGCAATATTGGAGAGTTAATTTACAATAATAAATTTGTAAGTTTGCTAGCCAGCCTTTGCTGGATTGACTTCAGAGCTCATCTCAAATCTAGTTGTCTTCTCTTAATTAAGAATTTTATAAGTTAATCCAGTTTGTTTTGTCCCTTTTGGTGCTAAGGTCTAAGTTCATGTCACTGACCATAGTAATCAAATTCCAAATTTTTAGTTTGTAAAAGCTATGTGCATGAGCATGAATTTATTACAATTGCGCAAGCTTGATTATATTCTCGATGAAGGATTTGAATGGAATATTGTGAACAATTATAGTAAAAGGATTCCTGATCAAATTGTATTGAAAGAGGTCCTTGTGTTCAAGCTGATTTTTACTTCAGAGCTTCAATCCAAATTCATTGATTAAACAATTAAAACTTAATGGCTTTTTTAATCTTTTTCATATTCGTTAAAAAATGCAAAACAATGAAAGGTCTGCATTTAGATTCTAATTTAAGAAATATAGGAGGCTAGATATCAGTGTGCAAGGATCGAAGACAACCTAAGAGGGGGGTGAATTAGGTTATCTAAAAAGAATCCAAGATATGAGTCACCTTTTTCGAGCTTGCTTTCTTTTTCAAAAAGACCTCACTGAGAAGCAATTGATGGACTAGCACAAGTAATTTGTGAGTAAAACAGGTAAGCAATGTATATATATGTAGCAAGACAGTAAATGAAGGGATGGAATTGCAAACCAAATTCCAAACTTGACTAAGTTTGAATATCACTTTATATATATCAAGCTTCTTCAATATGATCAACTTTCAACCAATCTCTTGTGTACAAATGAAGGATCACTTCCTCCTTGCCTCAAGTTTCACTCGATCAAGTAAGGAAGTTTTACAATCACACAGATAACCCTCACTAAACTACACTATTGAAGAAATTGAATCACACTTGAAAAGCTAAATGGAGATTGCACAACTAAGAGTACAAATCTTCTTTTTGGAGTATTCACACATTTGAATCACTCAAGATCAGATGTAAACTTAATGTGTAAATTTACTTTTTAAGAGTTGACTAATCCCAATTTATAGGGGACCAAAAAATTCTTCAATTAATGCTGTCAACGGATAGAAGGCAGCTGGAAGGTCAACTAGCCGTTGGTAGTGTCGGATGTCCGGTACTCTGATTTTCTGCGTCCAAACGAAGACAGTGGGTTCAAGATGATTTCTTGCAATTCTTAGGACGTCCGGTCCCTCCACAGTATATGTCCGGAAGTAAACTTGCAGATCCTTCTTCATTTCTTTCGGACGTCCGATGCTCCAGTGTTTTGCGTCCGAAGTACAGCAATGTTTGTTGGACGTCCGGTATAGAGGTATTGTGTGTCCGAACGAGGTCAGTGATCATAGATGTTTTGACACATTGCCTTCGGACGTCCGAGTGTGAGTTCTTCATGCGTCCAAAGTTACTCAATGGTTGTCGGCCGTCCGATATGGTCCTTTTGTGCGTTCGACAGTAATTTGTCAAACCTTGATTTTGGCTTCAAGTCTTTGATCTAGTTTTTGTTCCAAAATCCTGAAATGAACTCTTCAAAGAATGTTAGTAGCATCCAATTGTTTTGTAATCATCAAAAGTTATGAACTGAGATATACACAGTGTTCCAAGATTAACTCTATTCTTGATTATAATGATATGAAATTTCTTTAAATTCTCATAAAATGCAATTTGCCATGCAGGTCTGAAAAATTTATCTCCTTTTGCCCACTAAAAGAATCTAGATTGTTGGAAGTAATATTTGGGTGAAAAATATTTATTGAATTCATTATTTGTACAAGATAATGCCTATGTGTATAGTCTGTAGGCTGTACAGAGTGAACCTAGACTAATATTATGCAAAGTAAGATCCTAATTGTGATCCTAATTGATGCTAACAATACAAGGTAGGATCTTAATTGATGCTAAATACTGATTGATACAATAATATATTTTATTTATATTAACATCCCCCCTCAAACTCAAGGTGGTTGTAGGGAAATTAGCTTGAGTTTGTATACAAGATCATGGAAGCGACCGGGAAACAGTGCTTTAGTGTAGAGATTAGCAATTTGGTCTGATGAACAAACTGAGAATAGGCTCAAAATACCACAAACAAGGCATTGCCACACAAAATGACAATCAATTTTAGTATGTTTTGTGCATTTGTTAAAATTTTCATTATGTGCGATTTGACTAGTACTGTGGTCATCGCAATAATACTGTGGTCATCGCAATAAATGTTAACAGGAGAAGAATGAGAAACACCCCTATCTTCAAATAACCAATGAAGCCAAATAACTACTAAGAAGTATCAGCTAAAGCTCGATATTCAAATTTAGAACTAGAGCGGGCAGTGACTGATTGTTTCTTGCTATGCTAGAAAACTAAAGAATCACCCAAAAAGAAACAAAACCCAGTAATAGAACGACCATCAGTAGGATCACTAGTCCAATTAGCATTAGAGTAGGAACAAAGTTTAAGAATGAATGGGCCAAACAATGAAGTCCATGAAAAAGATTGCCTTTGACATAGAAAAGAATTTTAAGAACTGCAACATAGTAAGTAGAAAAAGGAGCACTCATGAATTGATTGACGATATGAATGGCATAAGCAATATCAGGTCTAATAATAGTCAAATAGATGAGACTACCAGCTAGGCAGTGATATCGCAGAGGATCGTCCAATAATGTGCCATCCATAGGAGTAAGATAAATATTCGCCTTAATTGTGGAGTAGACATAGTTTTGGTATTTGTCAAACCAGTAGAGGTCAAAAGATTAGAAGCATATTTTGCCTGGGATAAGTAGTAGCCACTGGTATCCACAGATACCTCAAGACCCAGGAAGTAATTAAGAAACCCAAGATCCTTCATTTTAAATTGTTGACTCAGAGATTGCTTGAATTGTTGACCCCTTCCAAATCATCACTAGTGATAACAATATCATCAACATTGAGAAGTAACTAGATAGTACCAATTGCTATGCAAAGCCCAATTTAATAAGGGTAGAATTAAATTTGGCAAATAAAGCTTTTGAGCTTTGTAATGCTCAACATATCCGTCAGAGTGAGTTTTGATTTTGTAAACCTACTTACAACCAATGGCAATTAAGCCAGGATGCAAATAGACCAAATCCTAGGTATGAGTTTCGAGCAAAGCATCTAACTCCTCTTGCATAGCTTTCTACTACAATGGATTAGAGAAAGTTTCGTGAAAGGAAGTAAGCTCATGTAAAACAGTTAAAGTAACAATGATAATCACAAAAATAGGTTGGTTGAGTTCTTACTCAAAAGGGATACCAAGGAGGAGGAGCAGTTGATGGATTCATTGAAGAATTCAACTCATCAAGACGCGTAGAGACTGTTCTGGAACTGGTGAAGTACATTCATTAGAGGGATACTTAGGATTTGGTGGACACTCAGGAAATAGGTAAACAGAAGGATTGGTAAAATATGGTAGTAATGAAGAAGAAGGTACAGAAGTTTGAGGGATAGTAGAGAAGAATTTGTGTTCCCAAAAAATGTTGCGAGAAATACACAACTTACGATGATAACATTTGTAACCTTATGTGCAATCCTATACCCAAGAAAACAACAAAGCTGAGCATGAGACTATAATTTGGATCGTTCATGAGGGTGAAAAAAACGCAAAATATGCACATCCAAAGACTCTAAAAAAGGAGTAATCAGGAATGGTACCAAAGAGTGCTTCATATGGAAATTTATTGTGAAGGATAAGTGGTAGAACTCGACTAATGGTGTAGATGGAAGTGAGAGTGGGCTCTCCCCGAAATGGTTCTAGTAAAGATGCAGAAATAAGTAGACATCGAACCATATCTAAGATGTGACTGTGTTTGCATTCGACTCTACCATTTTGTTGAGAAATTTTCGGACAAGATAAATGAGATAAGGTGCCTTGAGAGGTTAGGATAGATCCAAAATCACGCGAAATATATTCATAAGCATTATCAGATCTAAAAAACTTGATAGTCTTAGAGAACTGAGTTTGTACCATTCCATTAAATTCATGAAAAATTTTAAAAAAAAATTAGAATGGGATTTTAAGAGATAGATCCACATATATCAAGAAAAATCATCAATAAAATAAGAAGAACCTCCTATAGTGGGTACTAGAGCTGGACCCCAAACATCAAAATGGGCCAAATCAAAAGGTGCTAAAGTATGAAATCACTATTATTAAAAGATAAAGTAGGTTGTTTGGCCAATTGACATGGTATACAATCAAAAGATTCAGACTTGTTAGTCCCGAATCTACCATCAGATATTAAAGATTTTAATCTAACTGGAGAGGGATGACCAAATCTTGAATGCCATATGGACATAGTGCGAGCAGCAAGTGCACGAAAAGATGGAAGATGAAGAGATGTCAATTCGAACGGTCACTCAATCTTATGCTTGGTCCTAATAGTTGTTTTTATCAGTGGATCTTGAATAACACAACTAACATAGAAAAAGAATAGGCGAACATCAAGGTCACATAATTGGCCAACAATAATTAGATTAAGAGACAATTGAGGAACAAAATAGACATTAGATAGAGAAATGTGATTGGATGAGATGGTACCAGTATGTGTAATAGATATAATAGAAACATCTACTAGGAAATGGAAGTAGGTTGTGAAGGTGAAGATTTTGAACAGAAAATATTAGAGTTGTAGGTCATATGGTTACAAAATCCAGAATCAATAAGTCATGAAGAACTTGAACAGAAAGTGCCCTAGCAAAAGGTTGAGCAATGTGAACAAGAACTTGAGAAACAATAGCCTCCAAATCAACAGCAGAAAGAGCAGGAGGAGCAACAGGAGATACAGGTCCAGGAGGTGAGCTAGCAGTAGACTCAGCAAAAGTGCTGGTGACATCAATGGTAGCTACAGTGTGAGGGGTAGAATTCCAAGTACACTGTCCTTGACCCCACTTTTTGCATCCGAGTGGAGTCAAACTCATCAAGCAAGGCCATAAGGAACTGAATAAGGCGATGAGAATCACAATAGGCATAGAATTTGTCTGCTTCACTGAGGTAATCCCACCGAGGTTTAGGTTTATCAATTTCATCCCAAAGACAGACCATTTCAAAATAGAAATCTTGAATAGATTGACCAGGCCATTGTTTCATGGCATGCAGTCAAAGGAAAAATTGTTACCATTGAGAAAGATCGATAGCAGTGTAGTGATCAGCTAAGAAGTTCCAAACTTCCTTTGCAGTGTCAAATCGCTTAAAATATCGAATTATAGCAAGCACAGAAGTATTAGTGATCCAAGTGATAATTTTATGATTATCACTGTCTCATTCTTCGAAACGAGCATTAAATTTTTTAGAAGATTATCTGTCAATAGCAACAAGAAGAGCGACACAACCATTGACATATTTCCATAGTTTACATCCACGGAAAATTTTTTTGAAAGATTAAGCCCAATGAGAATAATTAGTGCCATCAAGAATGATATGAATAGGCTGAGACACATCAGCTTGAGCCATAATAGAAAATGGCCAAGAATATATTTCAAATAAAGAGTAGATATAGTAAGGGACTATAGAGCAAAACTGGAACAAACGAATACCAAAATCAAATTCACAGGACCCAAAAACCTGAAGAACCAGTCTAGTAGAGTGAAAAACTGAGGTGAAAAAATGTTGGAAAATGTCAAAGAAAGAAAGATCTGGTGGAACCTGATGAAAAACCGAGGTGAAAAGCCGGTGTAGCCTATGAAGTAGCACACCGATCAGTGCTAGCATGTGGAGATATGCCAGGATCTAGACCTCGGTATTATACTGATCGAAACAACAACGAATCTTGATTGATCAAACAAATGGGGCCGGATGGAATAAGCAACACTTCACCAAACTAGCATGTGAATGATGCCGATGCTAGTTAAAGGATTACCAACACATGGAGACGGACGGAGTGCTTTGGTGATCAATGAAACGACCTGAAATTAACAATTTGGGAGGATCAGTAATCAAAAGGTCCGTGAAAAAAAAAATCGAAGGAATATGAAAACGAAATTTTTTGAGTGATTGATCAAGAAACTCTTGACACTATGTTGAAAGTAATATTTGGGAGAAAAATGTTCACTGAATTCGTTGATTTTACAACAATGTAATTGCTATATATATAGGTTGTACAGAGTAAATCTAGACTAATATTATACAAAATAAGATTTTAATTGTGATCCTAATTGATGCTAACAATACAAGGTAAGATACTAATTGTGATTCTAATTGATGCTAAATACTGATTGATACAATAATATATTTTATTTACATTAACATAGATGATAATGCAGATCAATTCCAACAAAGACTTGAGTGACTGGAAGGCATTCTTTAAAAAAAAAAAAAAAGTATGAGAATATTTTGTTGGAAATACGTATTCCTTAACATAAATCTTGAAATCTTACATATATAAAGCGTGAATCGCTTATGAACAGTGGACAATGGACCGGTTATACTGTGATTGTTGTGACTTTGAGGGGCGGTTTGGTCTTTTGCCATTCGGTGGCAATGGTTCTGCTGGAATTTCACACGGACGATTGTGGCAGTCAGCAATTTCTGCTGGTCAGTGGGCGGTCAGCAATTTCCTTTGTTTGCTCTTAGCTTTCTTCTTCTTCTCAGCTTTCATTCTTCATCTTAGTTTTCTTTGGCGGCTTCGGAAATGACTTGAAAAGTTTTCTTTCGGTTTCCAAGTAGTTCACTATTTAATGAAGGTAAAACCGGTTAGTGCATTATTTTTTATACTAATGAAAAGTTGCAGTAGTCTGTTATAAAAGGGGTCCATGAATTGTCACCTAACAACAGCATATCAGAATCTTGTTGGGGCAAAATCATGGTCACAACGTTTTTTTTTTGGCATAAGGATAAACTTTCTTCATAAAAAAATGCAATTTAAGAAATGGATTATAGTTTTTAAACTTTTACAGTAGGCCCAACTTTTTTCTTTTGAGTATGAAAAAATATTTAATAAATACATATTTTCTAACCTTAAACACGAGTTTATTATCCCATTTGTAGAATAGTTCCACCAGTTATTTTTTAGCATTTTATTTTAACCTATCCCTAAACACAAGTTGATTTGGGATTCACCATTTAAAGTTTCCAACTATCTCTTGATTTTGAATACCGTTTTTATTAAAAAAGAAAAAGAAAAAGAGAAACTCACCTATTTTAGCACATGATTTAAGAACACAAAATAACCTATAAATTTGCAGCTTATGATACAGATTACCAAAAAAAAAAAATCAACAACCAAGTAAGAGAAAGAATCATCAAATAAGTAAGAATTATAAATCCAAAGAACCTAGAAAGTAGAAAAGAAAAATTTTAAGCTCAAGAAATTATTAGATATTGTATATATCTAAGCCATTATCTTAGTGAAAATTCAAAAAGCTTCTTCCATGCTCCTTGTACTCACCACATATGTATATACACTCTTGCAAGTTAAAGTTGTTCAATATTGAGAGTCCGAGGCTCATTTTCAATAGATGATGTCCTATCCAAAGAAACTATTGTTGCTCCATCCATTCTTGAACACTTTTAATCTATCAATCAAACAATCATCTGAATTGCAACAAAAAGAATATGATCCAATATGAAATCCTGATTAGGAGAAATGGTGGTATATATAAACCAAGGCCATGGTGGGCTAGAGTTGAATACAAATTATGTGTCATGAATATAGACCTATTAATGTAAAACAAAACAGCCACTGAATATACAAAAAAGATTAATTCAATTTTACATTGGTTTGAAAATATTTTTAAATATGTTTGAATGCTCATTCAAGTTTAGCAAACAAAAGAAAATGACAAACCCATTTTATAATTGTCTTTCTTTATTTCTTTCTTCTAAAAGATTGTTAAATTTGAAGTACTAGCAAACAGAAATTGTCAAAAAAAAAATGAAAATTGTCAAATTGCTTGTCTTAAAGAAGTAACGTGACTAATAAGCAAGGCTACACATTACATGTATAGCTATATGCCTTTTAGTTCTACCTAATTTTAGGCATTACTTACTGATTAATGCTACATTAAGAATGTTATGTAATCATGCCCTTTAGACATTACTTACTGATTAATGCTATATTAAGAATGTAAAATAACCTGATTTCAAAGTCATATTTATTTGTGAAATTAGAAAAAAAAAAACACACATTCACACACATGGCTACTATATCTAACCAAAAAAAAATACACAAATATAACGGCAAAATAATGAGTCTCAGCTACCTGACGCGTGGCGTCAGGGCAGAAAAACTAGTAAACAATTAAAGTGAGAATCGCATGTATCCATAGGGTGTTAAAGATCATTAATCCTATTTTTAAAACACTAGTCGGCCAAGAAAATAAAGACAAATAGATAGGACTACTTTGAAGAGCAAGGTGATTGGAGCTATTGGATGTCAAATCAAGGAACAAACGTCGGTACCCATTGTCTATGCATGCGAGCTCATCTGTCACCAATTTCTAATTAAAGAACGGATTGGATGACCTTCAAATATGCTTTCCATCTGAGAAAAAAAAAATTAAAAAATGGGACCGAAAATTTAAAAGGAAAACAGAAAAAAAGAACGAGACCTAGAGTCTCACTAGTAAAAGTACTATTGAGCATCATCTAGCATATCAAGGTGGTAATAGGAATATTTCTTTTTGCTTTTTTATAAAAGAAATTGAATTCTGCAAAGGGATTTCATTAGTTGCATTAGTCTAAGAGCAAAAGCTTAGAAGCTTTATATAACTTCTTGTGGAACAGGGACTTTCTCTTACCCACAAACTAAGGCTAGACAATATTGTATCTTTCTTGGATTTATGTAGATAACGTCATATACACATGCTATTTTTGTTCCATAGGGTGATGCTTCACCTTCGCAATGGTCCACAATTAATTTGTCCAATATTGTGAAAGGTCTTACAATTATTTTATCTCTTTCTATAATACATTGTCTTGCTAAAAGAAGGACATATATATTCTATCTTAATCTAAACTGTAGAATCCAAAAATTGGAGATATATTTCATAAAATCGATGTATATAGGAAGACAATTTACACACATAAAATAAATGTGGGAAAAGAGAAATAATACCGATAACAAACTATTAATCACATCATAAGAACAAGATTCTCAATCCTTCACTCTTATCAATTAACTACAATAATATGACTCCCTATTTATAGACTAGATGACTTGATAAACAAGCTTTACACCATAAGAAATTTTCTAATAAGATACTAGTTTCTAAACAATAAAACTATCATAACTTGATTCCAATAGAATTACTAAAACTCTAACTTGACTAAAATACTACTAAATAATAATATGAAAATTTCTAATTTTGAGCCTTGATTTAATATGCCAACATAAACTTTGAATTGTAGCTTTTGCTTCACAGAGTTCACATGATGCAGACTAATCTGGAAAGAGGTTGTCTAGTATCCACAATCAAAACGCCATTCACACAACTTTGGTTTCCCCAAAAAAAAAAAATCGATTACGACTCTGGTAGTTAGGCATATTCACACAATTACACGTCTTGCACTCTAATGTAGTCGCAGAAATTCTTTGGAGACCAGCGGCCTATAGGTATGTTTTTTACTTCTTGAGAAGTGAAAATTTGACCATTTTTATTACTGATGTCAAGTTTTTCCTTTTTGAAAGCCTCCAAGTTTGAGCTACATTTCACAAGTCAACAATTAGTTAGTATTATTAGAACATTACATATTTGAATGACACTATGGTGGGGAGAAAGAATTTAACCTTTAACGGGAGGAAAAATGTGGAGCTGACATGTGTTGGGAGGCGAAATGGTGAGAAAAATGATTGAAGCGTCAGGCCTTTTAAGGTTACCCGGAAACCTTTATGGTAGAAAGCCTTTGATCATTCCTACCGTAGGTAGCCTCTCAGAGCATGACACATGTATTTGTAAAATAAAGAGCTCACGGACCGTTATGTTGCAGTGGTAATACCGATTGAGATAAACCAAACAAGACATATACGGATGCAGCCTTTTTTCCCCTCTAATTCCTCCATTCACTATGCATTGTTTCTCCACTGCTTTATTACATTTAAAAAATTGTGAAACTATAATTTTCTAATAAAATTAATAATAACATACCAATAATATATACCCATGACATAAATATACTAAGCAATTATAAAAATATTTAGAATTATATAGTTACTTTAGAAGTTGCTCCCAAACACCGTGCAATTAAATTTTTCATTCAAACTAACGATAGTACGAAAAAAAAGACTAATTAATGAAAATATGATTTCGAAAAATTTTTAATTCACAGTCACAATATGTGAATTCGTGATAAATACAAAAAAGTAAGATACTTTGATCATATAATGAAGGAAAGCCATAAAGAGCAGGCCATTTACGGGAAAAGTTTTCATTAATAAAAATACCAGCTCTTCACGGCTTTCTTATCAGTTCTCCAACGTATGAGCAAAGTGCCAATAATTAAATTAGTAATTTTTTCGATTTATACATAATTTTTTTTTTTTTTTGCATTTTCACAAAAAACAAATGAAAATTTTTTATCAGAAAGCACAAAAGTCAAATTGATTGGTCTAAAAAGGAAAGGAATAGCAGATATGTACAGTACTTGTATTTCACGTTCAAAATGTTACAGTGCTGTTTTTTAAAAACACCCCCAAAAACATCTAATTCAAATGGAACCAATTTTCATTATTTAAAATACCAAATCTGTGAATGTATTTTAACTGTTATCCATTAATATCCTAAAGTATCATTTTCCCATTAGAAACCAACTCTTTAACATCCATTTTTCTATAAACAAATTTATTTATAGGATAAAATAAAAATATACCCATTTTTCAATAAATAGTTATTTCCAAGAATTAGCTGGTGTTTTATTGAAAAACGGGTTTATTTTTATTTTATTCGACAAATAAATTTATTTATAGAAAAATGGGTACTCTATTCTTATAATAGATAAAAGCCATAAAGAGCTGGTGCTTTATGGAAAAATGGGTACTCTATTCTTATAATAGAGGAATACCATAAAAAGCTAGTGTTTTATTGGAAAACAAGTATGTTTTTATTTTATCCGATAAATAAATTTATTTATGGAAAAATGGGTGTTAAAGCGTTGGTATTTGATGAAAAAAGATACTTTAGGATACCAATGGATAACAGTTAAAACACATTCACAGATTTAGCATTTTAAACCACGGTCTTCATTATTTAAAATACCAAATCTGTGAATGTATTTTAACTGTTATCCATTGGTATCCTAAAATATCATTTTTCATCAAATACCAGCTCTTTAACACCCATTTTTTCCATAAATGAATTTATTTATAGGATAAAATAAAAATAAATCCATTTTTCAATAAAACACCAGCTCTTTATGACTTTCCTTTATTATAAGAACAGAGTACCCATTTTTTCATAAAACGCTAGATCTTTATGACTTTTCTCTATTATAAGAATAGAGTACCTATTTTTTCATAAATAAATTTATTTATCGGATAAAATAAAAAAAATCGTTTTTCAATAAAATACCAGCTATTTATTGGAAATAGCTATTTATTAAAAAACTGGTATATTTTTATTTTATCCGATAAATAAATTTATTTATGAAAAAATGGGTGTTAAAGAGCTGGTATTTGATGGAAAATGATACTTTAGAATACCAATGGATAACAGTTAAAACACATTCACAGATTTGGTATTTTAAATAAGGAAAAATCATTCAAAATGTCCCTCACATTTCACAAAATAACTTTTTTCGTCCCTCTCTTTTAAAAATGTAATTTTACGTCCCTTACAAATTCACATTGGTCAAATTTGGTCCCTACTTAGGTTTCCGACTAATTTTTGATCGGAATTCACCACGTGCTTTGCACATGATTATATTTTAAGGGCAAATTTATCAAATCAAATTTTATACAATTCGATTAATAATCCCTCACATTTCATAAAATAAATTTTTTCATCCTTCACATTTTTTAAAATGAATTTTTTCATCTTTTATTGATCATGTATGTGAATAATTTTTTTTAAATCCATGTATATATTTATTTGATTTCACCTGAATAGTACGAATAGCATATGAAATCAAATAGAGATATATTACACACTATTCGTATTGCTCAAGTGAAATTAAATAGATATATACATGAGTTTAAAAAAATTATTAGTTTTTCACTTATATTCATTTTCTTTTACTCGAAATTTGAAAATAAAGAAGACATTTAATCCTAAATATTATCGAATGTTTATATTGAATTAAATTTGAATAAAAAAATAAACAAAAGAAATGTATGACAAAAAGAAGTAAGTGATTGGCACTTTCAAATTTTAACACAATCACAAGCCAAGTAATTCAACTGTTGGTCTTAAAAGTGTCGAGTAGAAATTTTAAATTTAAACTGAAATTTGTTAGCACAATTATAGAATTCGAGTTAGCACCCATTAATTAGATGACCTTATTATACAACTCAATAAATAAATTATTACCAAAAGAGAAATGTCACAAATATTGAATAGGTTCAAATGGTGAAATCATATAAATATATACATGGGTTTCAAACAAAATTATTAGTTTAAAACCCCTATATATATCTATTGAATAGCATGTGTATAACTACGATTAGCATGTTTAGATGAAATCCAACAGAGATAAATTATATGTTATTCATACTGTTCAGGTAAAATCAAATAGACATATACGTGGGTTTATAGAAAAAAAGCTATTCGTATACATGATTAATGAGGGATGAAAAAATTTATTTTAAAAATATGAGGGATGGAAAAATTCATTTTTTGAAATGTGAGGAACGAAGCAACTCATTTTGTAAAATGTTATGGACGAAAAAATTCATTTTGTGAAATGTGAGGGACTATAAATCAGATTATGTAAAAATTTGATTTGATAATTTTACCCTTAAAAAATGATCACATGCAAGTCACGTAGTAGATTCCGGTAAAAACTAGCCGGAAACCTAAGTAGGGACCAAATTTGGTCAATGTGAATTTGTAAGGGACGTAAAATTACACTTTTAAAAGTGAGGTACGAAAAAAGTCACCTTGTAAAATATGATAGACGTTTTGAACAATTTTTCCTTTAAATAATGAAGATTGGTTCCGTTTGAATTAGATGTTTTTTAGGATATTTTTCAAAAACAGCACTGTAGCATTTCGAACATGAAATACAAGTACTGTACATATCTGCTATTTCTTTTCCTTTTAGGCTAATCATTTTGACTTTTGTACTTTTTGATAAAAAATTTTCATTTGTTTTTTGTGGAAATGTAAAAAAAAAATTTAATTATGTATAAATCAAAAAAATTACTAATTTAATTATTGGTACTTTGCTCATACATTGGAGGACTGATAAGAAAGTCGTGAAGAGCTGGTATTTTTATTAATGAAAACTTTTCCCGTAAATGGCCTGTTTTTTATGATTTTCCTTCATTATATGATCAAAGTACCATACTTTTTTGTATTTATCACGAATTAACATATTGTGACTGTGAATTAAAAATTTTTTGAGATCGTATTTTCATTAATTAGTCTTTTTTTCGTACTATCGTTAGTTTGAATAAAAAATTTAGTTGCACGGTGTTTGGGAGCAACTTCTAAAATAACTATATAATCCTAATAATTTTTATAATTGCTTAGTATATTTATGTCATGGGTATATATTGTTGGTATGTTGTTATTAATTTTATTAAATTGTTTGGTATATTAGGTGCAGAAAATTATAGTTTCATAATTTTTTAAATGTAATAAAGCAGTGGGAAAATAATGCATAGTGAATGGAGGAATTGGAAGGGAAAAAAGGCTGCATCCGGACATGTCATGTTTGGTTTGTCTCCATGTGCATTATCACTGCAATATAACGGTCCGTGACTTCCTATTTTACAAATACACGTGTCATGCTTTGAGGAACTGCCTATGGTAGGAAGGTTCCTACCATAAAGGTATCCAAGGTTACCTGGGAAAAGGATGAAAATAGGCAGCCCTACACTACCCTGGTGATTGGTGACAAGGTGTCGAGTTGCCAGATGTTTGACAATAAAATAAAGGAAAATGGACAGAAATTTGACAAATAAAAAATTTCTCTTCCTCAGACCCGGATCATAACGGTGCGTTTCTTGCATTTGTAGTGCCGTTATTGTTTAATGATGATTAAAGCCATTATATCATATATGTTGGTTTAAAACTGTTAATGAGAAGATAAAAGGTTAAATTGACAATTAAATTTATTATATTATTAATTTATTGATTAAGAAAAACTGGCAAGAATATTTCAAAAAAAATCCTAAGACAAAAATTTTGCAAGTACTGAAAACTGATCTTTTGAGCAAAACTGATAAATATACATTGTATCCAAAATTTTAAATACAGTTAATCTTCCAAAATTGTGCTAATATTAATCTTTCAAGAAGGGGTTAGCCCAAGATCTCTTTTACAATAACTAAAAATGAGCATGCTTTAGCAAATATGGATCACTAACCTTTGTGTTCATGCAATTGCTAATTCTGACTCGCTTGGAATATGTCCGATCGGCCTAAAAGTGGAACAAGTTTCAACTTCGTTTGTATATTCTCTTCAAATACTTAATTACTATCTTGTCACACGATTTCAATTATCCCCAACTCCCACATTTGTACTAAAAGTCAAGAATTCAGCATGCATGAAATTGCAAGTAGGACGGTCAATGGGGTTGGATTAGCTTGAGTTGGAAAAAAGCTTATTAAGTCTAAGCTTAATTGGATCGGACAGAGTTTAGACATAAATATTATACATAAACTAACTATGAGCCGAGTTTGGGTTATACTAGACTCAAGTCATTAAAACCCAGCCCATATATGAGTATAATTATATATGTAAAATATATATGATAATATCTATAATTTATAATTACTAATAGTTAAGGCACACCTAATGTGTGTGTTATTAACAAAAGATATTAAAAATGACAAGTGTAATTTTTTTGTTGGAAAAATAGTAATTAAAATAGTTAAACTGTTGTAGTTTTAAAAAATGGTAGTTTTTAATTAGGGAAATGTGGTTAATTTAACAGATATGCAATGATTGTAAAGAGGTAAGTAGTTAGAATGATGTAATTCTCTTTAAAAGTAAGGGTAGATTAGGCAATACAATAAATGGCACAATTTTTTACACCAAGCCCTCCCTCCCTCCCACTTTATATATAGTAAGATATACATATTGCGACATAAATGTTAAAAGTTTATATGTAAATTTGTATTAATTCATAATTATAAAATATTTATTATATATAATTATGTATTTAATTATGAATTTGGGCGATACCCGATTTGAATCCAAAACTCATATAATAGTGTGAGTTGAGATTGAACCTTTTAACATGAGATCGAAATTTGAAAGTTTGAAAATCCATATAATTTATGAATCGAGTTTAGACTTGCCAAAAAACCTATTCAAAAGACCCGATTGACACCCCTAATTGCAAGTAAGAACATAAAAAGAAAGAATAATGATAGAAGTCCTTTATTTAAATTCCTCTGCTCTTTGCCCGTTTCTTAACTCTCAACCTCCCTGACTTATAAAAAATAGTAACACACACCCACACATATATATCAGAAATATGTCATGCACTTTGAGCGTGGATATATTTTTTGAAGTTATAATATTTTTTATATACTAAAATTTGATGCTAAATCTTGATTGTTAATATAATATATTCTAAGAAACTATGAGAAAATTCAGTAATTTCCAGTCATACAAAATGTATATTGCATATGAAAAATTTTTAAACATTTATTGTACATTCTAATGCAAAAAAATATTAAAGATTGAAGTTTAGCTAAGTTATTGTCTATTTTACTAGAATTGCAGCAAAAAGAAAAGAAAATTTTCTATAATTTATGAAACCAATGCATAAATCAAAGTTAGCAAAAATATTTGCTAAAGCATGCTCATTTTTAGCTATTGCAAAAAAGATCATGAACTAACCCCTTCTTCTAACTCTAAATAGAATCAATTGGAAATACTGGTCTCCAATATTAATGCAAAAGTTTAAGAATTTCTTTACATTCTCTAGGAACACTCTCAAATATATTGAAGTTAAAGTTTTGAATCCAAACCCTCGCGTAGACACTAAATTTTTGTCAATTTTTAATATTTTAGTGAATTTTTTCTATTTGATGACTTATTTATTTTCTTACATTTTAATGTGTATTTTTCTCATTTTTTGCAGGTTTGTTTTAGGAAAAAAAACAAAACAAAAAAAAGAGAAAATCAAGAAATCAAAAATCTTCTCCTAATTATTGCTCTTTCACCAAATGCACTATTGATCCATTTTTGCACTCAAAATCTCCATGCATCTTTCTTTTTATTTGGAAGAAATCATCATTTTATCCCATGCACCTTTCTTTTCATTAGATGGGGAAAATCATTTTGGTGAACCTAACACTCAAACTCCACTTTTGGCCCAAAAATACATCTCTTGGCTCTCTCCCTCACACAGAGGAGAGGACACAAGCGACAAAAGAAAAAAAAAGACTCCAACTCTCAATTCGATCCCTTGGTCCTCTCTTTTTCTTCCCAAGAAAAACTAGCAGATTTGCTCCTCACTCTCTCGCTCTCTCGGACTTGAACAGAAGAAAGAAAACAGAGAAAAAGAAAAAACTCTCTCGACTCTCTCTCTTGTCTCAACCGAAAAGAAGAAGAAAAAAAAAGAGAAACTCCTCTCTCCCTCTCGGCTCTCCTCTCTCCCAAATTTTTTCTAACAGATTTGCACACAACAAGGCAGCAATTGGTTGGATTGGAACCTGGCAATTTTTCTAACACTTTATGTTGCATTCACTTTTTCTTTGATCACTTATATCTATCTATATAATTTAATTTCTTTTCTTTACTTTTTTTTTTCATCATTTGCATACTCGTGACCCTTTCAAGGAAGTATTTTGGCCTTCGCAATTAATGCGATTGGTTTAATTAAACCCTTGAATGAACATTTTGTCCCTTTCGATATTTTTAATTTTAGATTTGCATTCATGTAGGAAACATCCAAACGTGATAAAATTAAGGGTTAGATTAGGAAAATTTTGACTAAATCTCGCAACTAGCTTAGACTAGGTTGAAAGAGTGCCTTAGGTTTGAGTTAATCGAACATTTGCCTTCCCTTTATTCAACCGTGACTCCCGGACCCATTTTCTCTTATTTTTCGAAAACCTGGAGTTGTCAAAAAGGGTTTTATTTTATTTTATTTGAGTCAAAAATATTTTTTGGGTGATTTGGTACACCCAAACTCAATACCAAGTGGCGACTTCTCTTTTTCTTAAAAACCCTTTTTAGACTAAATTTTTTGACCCAAATTGTTGCATTTTTTAAAGTTCTACTTTAGGTCCTTTTTCACTTATTTTTAAATAAAATCACATCTTTTATGAATACTCTTTATTTTTATATTTTCATCGCGAAAAATGGGGCGCGACAACTTGGCGACTCCACTGGGGACGCTAGAGAGTCCAAGCATTTGGTTTAGTTGTCTTTTCTCTTTTTAATACTTTTTATCAAATTTGGATGTTTTAGGTTGCATTTTTCTTTTTTAGGATGTTTTGCATTTCACACTCGTATTCGTTCCTCATATTTCGTGTATGTGATGAATGGTTTATTTATTTACTTATTCGTATCGCGCTTTGCATTTGGGATAGGGAATATTACCTTAGAGCCTTCACGTGCATTTAATGTTAATCCCTCCCCTCAAAAGGAAGCACCTCATACGTGCATGCATTGCTTTTTACCCTATTTTTATTTTCTCGTGGGCGCCATCCCACATTTCCTTGTAAGATTAGAATCGATTTCTTTAGATATGCGGATGGTGTGCACTGCGCCCATAGCGGTACCTAAAGGATCACTCAAGCTACCGACCGAAGGCCTTGGGATTGATGACCCTCCGCCCTTTTGTATGAAGGCTTGGGAGTCTAAACTTTATTGAGTTTAGATGCATTAGTAAGCCAAACCTCATGCATCCATGATAGAAATTGCCCAAGTTAGAGTCAACCTATCCAATTAGGAACACTAGGCACGAGGGGAGGGATTACACTCTTCTTTCTTTAATTGCCTTTTTCATATTATTCTTGTTTACTCCAATGTGTTATGTGTCATATATCAATTGAACTAACTTCTCCTTGTTTTCTCCTTTTCTGCATACACAAACCTTAGAAATAAGAGTCCTAACATGGTACTCGTTTAGGATAAGACCGCCTTTTATATCAAGCATGCTTAAATTTTAGTTAATTGCATACGCATATGTACTGCACATCATTTTAGGCTTACCCCGGCATCTAAATGGGGCACTTTTAGGTCATATTTCAATTATTTTATTGTATATTTAATATGCTTTAATCAATTGTCATCATGCATTAACCTTAGAGGGAATGCCGCATAGGGAATCCCACGTTAGGAATAAGCCAACTTTTGTCTTGGATATATAATCCAATGAGACTTGCACGTTTATATTTTTTTGTATCATCCAAAGGGGTAGTGTACAAGGTAAGGTAGGATTCGATCCCTTCCGTATAACAGCATTGAGAATGATGGAACAGTTTTTACGCATTAGAATATGAGCCTTTAATAATCACTTTTCGGCCATTTTATCAGAATTGGTAAAAATCCCTTGCGTAAAGGACATTAAGTTGAAGAAATTCACAAATTCCTCTGTAAGGATCGAAGACAACCTAAGAGGGGGGGGTGAATTAGGCTTTCAAAAACCTGCTAGTAAATATTCAACCTTTTTGGACAGACAGCCCTTCTTCTTCAAAATGCTTCTCAATGAACAAGATAATATAGTAGCACAGGTATTAGTGAGATGAGGAGAAGAGCAGTTTATATAGAAAAGCAGTAAATGAGAGTTAAGGACCAAACCAAGCTTCAAACACAACTGATGTTTGAACACCTCTATTATATACCAAGTTACTTCAAGCTGAATAGACTTGCAACCAATCTTATGTGTACAAGGAAGGGATCACTTCCTTCTTGCCCCAAAACACACTTGGTCAAGCAAGGAAGTTTTACATACACTCGCAAACCCTTACTATGCTACACTATTGAAGAAGCTATATCACACTTGAAAAAACAGCTTCACGAAGATTGCACATGCAAGGAATACAAATGTTTCTTTTGAGTATTCTAGCACTTGAATCACTCACAATCTGATGTAAGCTTGATGTACAAAGTTGTCTTGAGGTGGTTGACTTTGTTCCTTTTATAGGAGACCAGAGAATTCCTCAATTAATGCTGTTAACGGGTAGAAGGCAGCTGAAGAGTCAACTAGCCGTTGGTGCTGTCGGACGTCCGATGGTTGGATTTTCTGCGTCCGAACGAGATCAATGAGTTCTGGAAGTTTTCTTGAAATCCTTCGGACGGCCAATGCGTTCAGAGTGTTGTGTCCGAAGAGCAGCAATACTTGTCGGACGTCCGATACACAGATGTTGAGCGTCCGATCATGATTAGTAGTCATCGAACCTCTGGCTTGTCTTCTTCGGACGTCCGAGTCTGAGTTCTTTACTCGTCCGAAGATGCTCAAAGGATATCGGACGTCCGATACTTTCCTTTTGTGCGTCCGACATCATCCTCAGCAATCTTCATACTTTTTGATCTCCTTTATCTGCTTTAAAGCCTCAGACCTGTTTGGTTCATTTCTGAAAAGGATTTCTACAAGAGGTATTAGAAATATCCATTTGTTTTGTAATCATCGAAAGATATGAGTTGAGATAAACAATCTCCCCCTTTTTGATGATGACAAAACAATTGGATGGAGCAAAAAAAAAAAATGTAGCAACTCCCCCTAACGAGGTGCATAAGTAAATTTAACACAACTCCCCCTGAGACTGACTCCCCCTAACTAGTTGCTTTACACCACCAGTTCCAATTCCAATTCTCCCCCTTTTTGTCATCACACAGTATACAGAAGCAATATTAGAAGCAATATCATCCCATCAGAAGCAGTATCAGTATACACAGTAACAATATTCAGCACAATTTGGAATCAATTAGAAACATTCAAGCATAAACACATAACCAACTATAACACATATTCAAAACATTATAACATTTAGAAACAGAAAATATGGCTAGATATTACAGACCAGATGTTCAGCACTTGATACAAAAGTGCAATGCAAAAAGATGAACTATAATCCTAGATAAAGGTGCAGTGGCCTAGTAGTGCCTAGATGGTGATTTTAGATGATCCAGGCCTTCTCCTAGCCAGACGATACTGTGCAGGATCCTCTTCTTCCTCAGTTTCTTCATCACTATCTTCAGATGCTTCCTCAGTCACTGGAGCCTTGCCTTTATCCTTGGGCTGAGAACTAGAAGCTGGAGTAGTCTCATCACCAGTGGTTGGCCTTGTGGGCTCAGTTCTTGGTTCTTTCTGATGAGCAGCTTCATTTGTTTCAGGTATAGGGGGCACAAGAAGATTCCTTTTTTCAAGAAAGGAGGATTGTTGGGCAGAGGTCATGGTCATCATGAGACCATCTTCAAGAAGCATAACATGCTGTTTAAGGTCTTCAAGCAGAGAGATGACCTCAGAATTGGAAGAGAAGGACTTACTGGCAGACTTTCTGGGATGAATGGTGAAAGGAGATATATACCCTGACTGATCATGGGGAGTTCTAGGAGTGACAGGGGTTTCATGCAAATTTTTTCTTCTAGACTCGGCTACAGTCTCTTTGTAGCACCAATGACCCTCAAAAAATTTTAGATTCTTTCTTTCAAAGTAAGCTTTGGAGAAAACTGAAGATGCACTTTCTTTTGGAGATTTGCCAGAGAAGGGTATGTCAAAATGAGCAAAAATGGGGGTCAGAAATCTGCCATAGGAAAGCTTCCTACGACTATCAGTGCTGATTTTGAGCAGAAATTTGCACATTACAAATCCAAAGTCAATGCGGATTTTTTCAACAAAGCAGTAGAAAAGATAGAGTTCCATTTTATTTGCATCTGTTCTGTGGCCATCAGTTGGCACCAACAGATTCGAGATGATAGTGAAGATGATCAGATTCTGAGGACTGAGATCATCCAATCTTGCCTCAGCAGGGGTGTTGAATTTGGATTGAAAATAAGTCATGAGTTTAGCACTGTAAAAGTGATGATAGGCAGAAGGAAATTCCTCATATGAAAAGAAGTTTGCAATTTTTCCTTTGAAACTTGGTTCAATGCTGGTTTTCAAAATGGAGTTCACAATGTCAGGAGTTAACATGATGTCCACAGAATTGACCCTAGAGATGAGTTCAGTGTGTGATTTACCCTTTCTAAGATTAGCAAAGAATTGATATAGCATGTCAGGGTAAAAGACATTAGGAATGGTCAGAATATGGGTCCATTTTTGGAATTCAAACAGTTTGACAACAGATTCAAGATCAAGTTTACGGAATTCATAGGGAATGATAAGTCTTTGGGTGATAAAACCTTTTTGAGAGACCAACTCAAATCTGTCTCTGGCTTCATCATCAATGAATTTCGGAAGAGGAGTGGGTTCTTCAACTGGTTGAGACACAGGATCCTTTCCAGAGCGTTTCTTGCTTGGAGTTTGTGTGGCAGATGCTTCCACATTTTGAGCCTCAGATCTAGTCCTTGGAGACTTCCTGGTGGAAGGTTCAGGAGTTTTCTTACTCCCAGTAGTGTTCTCTTCATTCTGCTGATCATCAGTGGGATCAGCAGACTGTTTTTTCTTGGATTGAGGAGTGCTCTTCCTCTTAGCGGACCTCTTTCTTTTGGCAGAGGATCTTGTGACAGTTTTATCTCCCTGGTCAGCCTGTTCTGGTTCCTCATTTCGACCAACAATGTTCTCTTCAGAGTTCTGCCCATCCAACTGTTCATCAGATGATTCAGCAGTTTGGATATCCAGTTTCCTTTGGGCAGTCTGCTTCACCTTACCACTACGGGTTATAGTCTTCTTTTTGGGTGCCACAGGAGGTGGTTCCAAAATTTCAATATCTTCATCCCTAAGCCTAAAAGATCGTCCGACACTAGAAGATCCTCCTCTCATTCTAACCATGATGCAATGTGGATATGTTTTTGGATAAGGAGTGTGGTGTACAAAGAAGGAGTGCAGTAAGAACCAATTGATGAATACTGAGGAGCCGCAAGGAGAGGGTTATATGATTTTAGGGTTTCGTATGTAAATTAGGAATTTTGGGGTAGTTGGGTGTTAGGAGTGCCTTTTATGAATGATTAATGAGCAAGAGAGGTGTAATGGAGTTGATTGAGTCAATTTCTCGAAACTTGGTTTGAGGAGAGAGGAATTTGAATTTCAAATTTTAGAGAAACTGAAAGGTCGCGTCCGAGACTTATGAAGGAAAATGAATTGAGAAGAGTGGATAACTGTCTTATAGGACTCCTTTTTTGAGTGTCGGACGTCCGAACGAAGTGATGCGTCCGACACAACCGTCCGAGCCAGGGATTTTCTGGACCTTGGATGAAGAACACTGTCGGACGTCCGTTCCAATTCATCGGACGTCCGATAAGGATTGACTGGAAATAAGACTCAGAACATTTTTTCTGTAACACCCAATTTAGTCCTTAAAGACACAAATTGATCTAGCGGAAGAGCTTTTGTGAGGATATCAGCGATCTGTTCTTTAGAACAAACAAACTCAACACGGATTACCCCATTTGAGACAAGATCGCGAATAAAATGATGCTTTATATCAATGTGCTTAGTCCTAGAGTGTTGAATGGGATTTTTTGTTAGATTGATTGCACTAGTGTTGTCACAATACATGGGTACACATTCATATACTAAACCGAAGTCATTCAATGTGTTTTTCATCCATAACAGTTGAGCACAACAAGCACCAGCAGCAACATATTCAGCTTCAGTAGTGGACAATGAGATAGCATTTTGTTTTTTACTAAACCAAGAGACCAAGCAATTTCCAAGAAAGTTGCATATACCAGTAGTACTTTTTCTATCTATTTTACAACCACCAAAGTCGGCATCAGAGAATCCACACAAAGGAAGTTCATGACATTTTGGATACCACAAACCAAAATTTAAGGTTCCTTTAAGATATCTTAAGATTCTTTTTACCGCATTCAAGTGTGATTCCTTTGGGCAGGATTGAAAACGAGCACATAAACACACAGCAAACATGATGTCAGGCCTACTAGCAGTTAAATAAAGTAAACTTCCAATCATACCTCTGTACTTCTTCTCCTCAACTTTAATACCTTCCTCATCTTTGTCTAGTTTGGTAGAGGTGCACATAGGTGTCCCAACAGGCTTTGAATCCTCCATTCTGAATCTTTTCAGCAACTCCATGGTGTATTTTGTTTGATTTATAAATGTTCCATCATGGGTTTGAATCACTTGGAGTCCAAGGAAGAAATTCAGTTCTCCCATCATGCTCATTTCAAATTCTTTTTGCATGATAATGGAAAAATCCTTGCACAAATTTTCATTAGTAGCACCAAATATGATATCATCCACATATATTTGCACTATCAAAAGATCTTGTGAGCTTTGTTTTGTAAAAAGTGTAGTGTCTACAATGCCTCTTTTAAAACCATTTTCAATCAGAAATCCACTCAGACGTTCATACCATGCTCTAGGAGCTTGCTTTAATCCATATAAAGCTTTTGAGAGTTTAAACACGTGATTTGGATAAGATACATTTTCAAAACCAGGTGGTTGGTCAACATAGACTTCTTGATCTATAAATCCATTTAAGAAGGCACTCTTAACATCCATTTGAAATAATTTAAAATTCTTGAAACATGCAAATGCTAAAAACATTCTTATGGATTCCAGCCTGGCTACTGGTGCAAAAGACTCATCAAAGTCTATTCCCTCTTCTTGAGTGTATCCTTTAGCCACCAGTCTAGCCTTATTTCTAACAATCTCCCCTTTATCATTCAATTTGTTTCTAAATACCCATTTTGTGCCAATGATAGGATGGCCTTGTGGTCTGGCAACCAGAGTCCAGACTTTGTTTCTTTCAAATTGGATTAACTCTTCTTCCATAGCTAAAATCCAGTGCTCATCATTCAAAGCATCAACAACATTTTTAGGTTCAATATGTGATACAAAAGCAAGATTATCTACCAGGTGTCTAGAGGAACGAGTCCTGACCTTTTCAGAAGGATCACCAATTATGAGCTCCCTGGGATGATTATGAGCAAATTTCCAGGCTCTTGGAAGATCATTAGGAGTAGTGGTATCTCTATTATTCACTTCTTCAGCTGGACTGACCTGAGCATCATTATCCTTTGAATCAGTTTCTGGTGAAGCAGAGTCATGGTTATTGATTGCTAGTTTCTTTAGTCCTTCTTGAATACCTGTGTCATCATCTTCACCACAACTCATAGAAATGTCACCATTAGATTCATCAAAAGTAATGTGTATAGCCTCCTCTATAATCAATGTTCTACGATTATAAACTCTGAAACCTTTTTTGTTTTCACAATATCCCAAGAAAATTCCTTCATCAGATTTCTTGTCAAACTTTCCAAGATGTTCCTTGATATTCAACACGAAACATTTACAACCAAATACTTTGAAGTAGCTGACTACTGGCTTTTTATCATACATGAGCTCATAGGAAGTTTTGTTCAGAATTGGTCTTAGAAGAATTCTATTCATGGTATAACAGGCTGTGTTTATGGCTTCAGCCCAAAAATATTTTGGTAAATTGCATTCACTAAGCATGGTTCTGGCAGCCTCTTGGAGAGTTCTATTTTTTCTTTCTACAACTCCATTCTGTTGAGGAACTCTAGCAATAGAGAATTCATGGGTAATACCATTGTGATCACAAAATTCTGGAAAACCACAGAACTTAAATTCTGTCCCATTATCACTTCTAATTCTAACAATTTTCAAGCCAAGCAGATTTTGTACTTTAGCAAATAATGAGGTAAAATTCTTAAAGGCATCATCTTTATGAGCAAGGAATATTACCCAAGTATATCGAGAGAAGTCATCAACAATCACAAAACAATATCTCTTACCACCAAGGCTTGCAGTCTGTGTAGGGCCAAATAGATCAAGGTGCAGAAGTTCAAGTGGTTTTGAAGTGGAAACACATTTCTTAGGTTTAAAAGAGACCTTGACTTGTTTTCCAAATTGGCATGCATCACAGATTCTGTCTTTTTCAAATCTGATTTTTGGAAGACCTCTAACAAGTTCCTTTTTAGAAATTTCTTTCAGCAAGTCCATATTGAAGTGACACAACCTTCTATGCCACAGCCATGAATCCTCATTTGCTACTTTGAGACATTTGAGATATGAGGAATCAAAATTTTCAAGATACACAACATAGACATCATTAACTCTTTTTCCTTTGAAAATAATGTTGAACTTTGAGTCAAATATAAGACATTCAAGCTTTTTGAATATTACAAACAGATTCCTATCACACAATTGGCTAACACTTAACAGATTGTAGCTCAAATTATCAACAAGAAGAACATTGTGGATAAAAGTTTGATCATTCTTACCAACATCGCCAATGCCAATAGTTTTGGCTTTGTTATCATCTCCAAAAGTTACCTTTCCACTTGCTTTTTGCTTGAGTTTAATAAATTGTGATGCATCACCAGTCATATGTCTTGAACATCCACTATCAATGAACCATTTTGATCCTTTAGCACTGTAATCCTGGTTCACCTACACACAAACCCACAAGATAATACTTGGTACCCTTTACATATTGGGTCCTTGAGAGTTAGTCTTATGTTTGACTATCCACATGCATCTCATCCCGTTCCTCATATTTTTCTTAACATGACAGTTGCTGTACATGTGGCCAGATTGACAACAAAAGTTGCATATTGACATAGGATTAATCAAATGAACAGGTTTGATGAATCTGACTTGCCTTCTTCTGTGGATAGCAAACTCATTTGTATTTTGGTTCAGTCTTATTCGATGAGTATTAACATAAGGTACAGTGTCAATTTTTTGAAGATGATTCTGTTTCACATGATGTAACAATTTACATAAATCATCCATCCTTTTTCTCAGGCTGCATTGCTCACTTTTGAGTAAGTCACAGTAATTTTTCTTTTTGTAAAGTTCAGCAAGCACATCAGTTTCAGTTCTTTTCAAGTTATCATTTTCATGCTTAAGGCATTTGTTTTGTCGAAAAAGATTTGCATTGTCTTGTATTAGAAAGCTGATTTTTTGCTTCAGTTCTTTGTTTTTAGCATAGGATTCTTTCAAGCTGTCATGCATTTTTTCTAGAAAAGAATTGACATCATCATCAGATTCACTATCACTATTGATTTGAGAGTTGCATTGTGTTACCTCTTCATCTCCAATGGCCATGAAAGCTACTTGAGCAGATTCCTCTTCTTCTTCAACTTCGCCTTCTGAGTTGCAATCATTCCAGGTAATCTGGAAATTGTTGAACTTTGGTTTTCGTTCAAACTTGTTTTCCTTCTTTTTCTTCATTGGACACTCATTTGCATAATGTCCAGGTTGGCCACATTCAAAACATTTATCATTCTGCTTCTTGTTGAACTCTAGTTTCCCTCTATTCCTGAAGTCATTAGTCTGATTCTGGAAGGAGTTGCTGGATCCGCCTTTCCTGAATTTTCTCTTATTGAGAAATCTTTTGAAGCCTCTTGTGATGAGTGCAATGTCACTATCATCACCTTCTAAGTCATTTTCATCCAGTGAGGCTGTTTCATCTTCATCTTGTGAAGTTTTTAGAGCAATACTCTTCCTTCCTTTTGTGTCTTCTTCTTCCTGCAACTTAGATTTAAGTTTCAGTTCGTAGGAGGTTAGAGAGTTAATCAGAGATTCAATGGATAAGGAATTTAAATCCTTAGCTTCCTCTATAGCAGTCACTTTGCTTTCCCAATCCTTTGATAGAGCGTTCAGAATTTTTCTGTTCTTTTCACCTAGAGAGTATTCCTTCTCGAGTACCTCTAAATCCTTGATCAGATCATTGAATCTACAATACATTTTGTCGATGTTCTCATGAGGCTCCATCTTAAAAGATTCATACTTGGTGACCAGAATGGACTTCTTCTGTTCTCTTACGTTGTCACTGCTCTCATGGATTTCTCTTAACTTATCCCACATTTCTTTGGCAGATTTACACCCTTTTACTCTGATTGACTCATTTGAGTCTAAGGCACTGTAGAGAACATTCATGGCTTTGGCATTCAATGTGAGATTGATTCTATCTTGAGCATTCATCTCAGCTCTGGTTTTTGGCCTCAACAGACCTGTTTCTGCATCAAGAAAGTTAGCATCATGTGGTCCTTCATTCACAATAAACCACAGCTCAATATCAATGGATTGCAAGAAGATAATCATTCTTTCTTTCCAGCTAACATAATTGGAACCAGTAAACATGGGAGGCCTAGTAACAGATTGCCCCTCAACAAACATAGCATGACTGGTTGTCATCTTACTCCAAGCCGCTTGAGCTTAATCTCTAGGAGACCAAGCTCTGATACCAATTGTAAGGATCGAAGACAACCTAAGAGGGGGGTGAATTAGGCTTTCAAAAACCTGCTAGTAAATATTCAACCTTTTTGGACAGACAGCCCTTCTTCTTCAAAATGCTTCTCAATGAACAAGATAATATAGTAGCACAGGTATTAGTGAGATGAGGAGAAGAGCAGTTTATATAGAAAAGCAGTAAATGAGAGTTAAGGACCAAACCAAGCTTCAAACACAACTGATGTTTGAACACCTCTATTATATACCAAGTTACTTCAAACTGAATAGACTTGCAACCAATCTTATGTGTACAAGGAAGGGATCACTTCCTTCTTGCCCCAAAACACACTTGGTCAAGCAAGGAAGTTTTACATACACTCGCAAACCCTCACTATGCTACACTATTGAAGAAGGTATATCACACTTGAAAAAACAGCTTCACGAAGATTGCACATGCAAGGAATACAAATGTTTCTTTTGAGTATTCTAGCACTTGAATCACTCACAATCTGATGTAAGCTTGATGTACAAAGTTGTCTTGAGGTGGTTGACTTTGTTCCTTTTATAGGAGACCAGAGAATTCCTCAATTAATGCTGTTAACGGGTAGAAGGCAGCTGAAGAGTCAACTAGCCGTTGGTGCTGTCGGACGTCCGATGGTTGGATTTTCTGCGTCCGAACGAGATCAATGAGTTCTGGAAGTTTTCTTGAAATCCTTCGGACGGCCGATGCGTTCAGAGTGTTGTGTCCGAAGGCTTGTCTTCTTCGGACGTCCGAGTCTGAGTTCTTTACTCGTCCGAAGATGCTCAAAGGATATCGGACGTCCGATACTTTCCTTTTGTCCGTCCGACATCATCCTCAGCAATCTTCATACTTTTTGATCTCCTTTATCTGCTTTAAAGCCTCAGACCTGTTTGGTTCATTTCTGAAAAGGATTTCTACAAGAGGTATTAGAAATATCCATTTGTTTTGTAATCATCGAAAGATATGAGTTGAGATAAACATCCTCATTGTTGAGATGATAAGTATGTTAAGGCCAAATCTTGATTTCCGAAGGTTCATAGACTAATGAATCACAATGAATTTTTGAAACTACCAATGGGCAGAGACAATTCCGTCGATTTTGATAAATCATCAATTTCATTCATTCCATTTTTACATCTAAGATGATTGAGTCGATTTTTTTTATAGATCATTCGATCCATACAATTTTGCTCATTTTTAATTTCATTTTCATTCAATTTCATTTTGGATAAATCATCAATTTCATTCTGTTCATTTGGCCAGTGATCCAGTCGATTTTTGAATAAACTGTCAATTCTATCCAATCCATTTGACCAATTTATTCATTTTTATGACAATACAATCAATTTTGAATAAATCATCAATTCCATCCAATTCATTATTCATTTAGTCAACTTTATTTTTTTTGAATAAATTCTCAATTTCATCCAATCCATTTGATCAGTTTTATTCACTTTCAGGATAATCCAGTCAATTTTTGAACTAACCATCAATTTCATTCGATTCATTTAACCCATTTATTCTCTTTTAAAGTTTCGATCTATGGTTCACCGAAGAAATTAGTCGAGACATTTCAATCCTTTCAAAAATAAGTTTTTCACACTAAATTGATTTTTAATATCACTTTATGTGTCAATCAAAACGATCAATCCATTCGAACTTTGTTCTCATTTTGTTAGTTATCTATCATTTCCGAAAAAAAAGATCCAATTAGTCCAATTTTTTTGCAAATGCTCTTCAATTGAATCTCAATAAGTCGATCGGATCCATCAGGTATTGTATGGTGCCTATCCCAGAGGATTGCATTTTTCATGCTAGGCCAACCCTTGGCATAAAAGGGCTCTCCCATAGGACATGCATACCAATTTTACAGTTTTGATTACTAACTCTGGGTATTTTTCTTTTAATTTTCTCTCTCCCCTGCATTTATAAAAAGTTGTTTTAACAAGGTAAAAATATTTTTCCTATATCTGATAATATTTTTGATCTGATAAATTTTGAAAATTACAAGTGTTACTTGATTTTGGACAAATTCTACAATGAAAAAAAAATTTTAAATAATGAATGAAAAAATCCATTTGAAAATGCCAATCTAAAGTATCTCAAAAATCTCTTGATTTATTGTTTCTATTACATTTTGTCTCAAAAGATAGAAAGAGAAAATGTGTATATATTTGAAAATATATTCTTTGGAGATTTTTATTTTTTCATATATATTATATTTGAACAAAAAAAAATTTTTAACAATAAAGTTTTTATATAGACAATTATTATTTTGTATATATTCATTCTTTATTCGCTTATTGGGAGATTTCATGACGAATCCTAAGAAATAAGATTAAATTGAGATTTTTCGACCTCTTGTTTGAAAATTCACGAGTGTATGTCCAATTCCCAAAAATTGTTCTATACACTAAATTTGTGGTCTAAACTATTCAATGACAGTAGCCGAAAATAAAAGGGGTCATTCAAATTTGATAGTTTGTCATAAAATATCAACCTCGACACTTTTCTTTTTCATTTTTTTGTCCACTTCTATTGAACCTCCAAGGTTAGTCGCATTGGTTGACTAGCTTCAAAGTGAGACAATTTTTACTATGAAAATGTCCAGTATGTCTAACCAGATTCAATTCACATCTGAGTGAAAGTAAAAATGTACATTACTTCTTATTTGTTTTGAAAATTTGGAATGATATTTTAGGCTTTCGTTTCTCTATCTATACAGATTTTACCATTTTTTTTCCCATTTGAGACTTTAAAAAATAGAATTTCGTTTCAAATAAAAGCCTAAATGATCATGACCCTCCATGGAAAAATTTTCGAATGTCAAAAGGAAATGGATTTTCCCAACGGATTATTCTTTACTTTGGTTGTCATGAGAAACAAGAATGATGCTTTGGCCATTGTTTCTACTATCTAAACACTACCTATCCTTTGCATCCTCGTTTGAGCCTAAATTGGTGGTTCGTTTCAAAAGCACTTATGATTGCACCCTCACACTGGGGAAGGAGATTTGAGAATTGGAAAAATGGCAAAGATGCTCAAAATTTTTGAAAGGGACATCAAATAAAGAAAAAGAGAGAAAAGAAAAATGAAAAAAATGAAAAATGAAAAATGATGAAAGGGAAAGACATCCAATGCTGAATTCCTTCTAGTGAATAAAAAAAAAAAAGAGTCAAAATGGGGTCCCAGGATCTGAGTCCAAAACTGGGGCAATTTTTGGGAAGGAATGCGATCTTAAGTGCGTTGTCCTTGAAAATTTTAGCTATCGTTGTCAAGCCACATTACAAACTCATAAAGTCCATCGCTGACTTATCTCTCATGACAATTTGATGTGAAAATCTTGCCTCTAAGGAACCTACCAATCACTCGTGATCATAAGGCCATAACTTGTTTCTGAATGTTTAGTTATCGTTTCTACCCATACATTACAAGTCCATAGAGCTTATATGTTGACTGAATTTTCTTAAGAAATAAGGGTGATAAACTATTTGCTTTCACCAAAATGTGATATTGAATGTATTAGATACCATCTTGGAACAAAAACAAGACAGTTCCTGATATACCATCTCCCTGAGCCACCTCAAAATCCTGAATAATATTCATTTGATTGGCCCTAAAAGATGAGCTAACAAAAAGAGGATCCTTTTCCCTCAACACCGATCCCAAAATGAGGAAGAGATCTTTTGCAATTTGGTCCTATTTTGAAAGATTTATCATGGAATCTTCTATATGAGTTTCGATATGACATTTAATTTTTTCATTTGAAAAATGTAGTTTCTATTCACATTGCGTGTGATTATTTTGCAACTAAAATAAACCCAAACTGGGGGCAAATTTTTGTAATATGTTTGTGAGATTTTGTCAAATAGGTTCAAATTGAGGCAAAATTTTACAATGCATTTGTAGGGTATGTCCAAGGTCAAGCATATTTTTCAAATTTTGATAAATCAACACTTTGCATGAATCTTAATTGTTACATCATTGCTCAAAAAAAAAAGAAAAGAAAATGAATTTTGAAAAATTCAAGTGCTTTGAAAAATTCCCCTTGTGCAAATATTTATGGTTGAGTTCGAGGAAAAGACGCAAGTGAAAATCTTGCAAATTTGGAGGGTAATCACGAATAAAAAGGGGGCAATAATACTACATTGCAAAGTGGAGGATCGGCTATTTATTCAAAAGAAGTACATACTTCAGCAGTCAACTTGAAAAAAAAAAGAAAAGAAAAAAAAGAGAAAAGAAAAAAGGGGAATGAAAAAAAAAAGGAAAAAAAAGAAAAAAAAGAAAAGAAAAAGGAGGAGTAAAAAAAAAAGAAGAGAAAAGAAAAAGGGAGAGAGAGAAAAAAAGGGAAGGAGAGAGTTCTTTCTTCAATTTTGCAAAATTTTGCTATTGAACTTTGAGAGCATTTCACTTGGAACTTATATTTTTAAGTTGGGGCAACACCTTATGCTACAAATGGAAGTGATAATACCTGCCAAATTGAGATCCCGTCCTTGCATTTTGACAAAGGCTCGGGTAGAAGAAATTAAATGGATCAAGGAGCACAATGAGCTGATGTCTCCAATGGATGAAAAAGAGATTGAATGTTATTTGTCATGGACAATACTATCAACAAATGATGATTCATTGTTTATGACAAGAAAGACAAATTTCGCTTATTTGAAATAAGGGATAAAGTTTTGAAGCACGTTCTTTCAATTCAAGAGGAGGTTAAAGAAAAGTTTGCTCCAACTTGGCAAGGGCTATTTATTGTTCAAAAAGTGCTATCCAAAGGAACGCCCATTCTCACAGAACTGGATGGGCAGGTTTTTCCTTTGCCAATCGATGCAGATATATGTAAGAAAATTCTTTATCTGATTATGTGATTTTTGTTTTGAGTTACCATCTAGGTTGGATTAAAGGTGGGCCTTCTTCTTTTCTTTTGAACATCTTACCTCTAGTTTTCCCCTTTGAGCCCCCAGAATAATTTAACCCTTCATTTGATAGCCCCTCACTGGGGCAAATTTTTGTCTCCTATTTGTTTAAAAAGAAAAAAAAAGAAGAAAAGAAAAAAAAAAGAAGAGTCAAAAGCCAAACTAGAGCAATTTTTCAGTTTTAGTACCCTCATACTGGGCAAATATTGATGGAATGCGGTCTTAGGGTTTTGGAAACCTCTTTGGAGATTTTGCTTTGAAGCTTAACATTTCTTCCACACCCCACCTGACCCCATTATAAAAATCATGAAGTCCTGACCTCCGCCTTAGTAGTATCTCTAATAAAAATCACTTAATCAAATGGCAAATGATGTCAATACACCTTCACCAATTTTCCATGGGAAGGATTGTCGCACTAATGCCATCATTCCTTAAAACACATTTCTGAGTTGATAAAGGTCGTTGACAAGATTTGTTCATTAGGTGAAAACCTGAAAGGGTGTCTTCTCAAGAAAAGAAAAAACAAAGAACAAAAAAAAGAACAAAAAAAAAAGAAAAAGAAAAAAAGAAAGAAAAAGAAAGAAAAAGAAAAAAAGAGAAGGAAGACAAAAAAAAAGAAAAAAGAGAAAAAAACAATAGAAAATGAAAACAAAATAAAATAAAAAGGTGTGATCTTTGTGAAAATCCGAAAGGTTAAGGTCATCAAGGTGAGATTTTGGAGTACAAGAGAATCATGAACGAAAAGCGGGATGCCGACATTTGAAATACTGGCCATTCATTCAAATCTGGTCATTAGAAAAGTTGATTTGTGGAACAAAGTGAGGTATGGATGACTGATGCTAGAAAATTGAGAAGATTCAAAACAAGTTGCAGCACAACTCTTGAAGAGCAATTTTGACATCGAAAGATCATACTTGCATGGTTCTCAGGGCCAAAAGGAGCACAAGGAATCACATGGTATTGGTATCATATGATCACTATTTTTGCTTTTTCGAAAGCATGAAAAATGTAGCCTTCGTTAAACATGATTTACACTGGGGCAAATATCAAAAGGAATGAGCTCCAATTTTGGTAATGCATTTTAAATCGGCTTTGTGGAAAAAGAAAAAAAAAGAAGAAAGAAAAAAAAGTTTTTAAAATCGAGAGGACAATGACATATGTATGTACCTCTCAAATCTTTTGAAGGGAGAGTTGTCATTGGTATTTTTCAAGTTTTAAAATTCGTCACTTTTGATCTTTTAAAAAAAACAACAAAATAAAATAAAAAAAATAATATATGTGTGTTTCTTTCGTTTCTTCTAAAGTTGGAAAAAGAAAAAAAAAAGATTACAAATCCACCAACTTGAGCAACAATGTCAAAATGCAAAGCAAATGATTGGTTGTACAAAATTGATTCAAATTAGGTCAATTTTTTTGAAATAATTTTTCAGATAAGTATTCAAGAACTTTTTTTCATGCAAAAACGTGTTTTTCTGTCACCGTTAGCATCGAATACAACTCACTAACGAGTGTTTTGTTTTTATATATCCGTTAGTATCAGGTCCAACCCACTAACGTGTCTTTTATCACCGTTAGTATCGAGTATTGACTCACTAACGTGTGTTTGCTATTTTATATCCGTTAGCATCGAGTACAACTCACTAACAAATGTTTTGTTTTTATATATCCGTTAGCATCGGGTCCAACCCACTAACGTGTCTTTTATCACCGTTAGCATCGAGTATGACTCACTAACATGTGTTATGTTTTTTCACATCCGTTAGCATCGGGTTCAACTCACTAACGTGTCTTTTGTATATCATGTTGGGATCGGCAGACTCGGGTTTTATCCCACTAACCATTTTTATTTTGTTGAATTTGGGTTTTATCCCACCAACTTTGGCAGGTTTAGGAATTATCCCACTGACCGTTTTATTTTATTGGATTCGGATTTTATCCCACCAATCTGTTATTTCCTGACGATCAATTTAATTTCCTGTTGGTGAGTCTCAGCGTCCACCGCACACCCTTCTACCTCCCATTCTTGACAAATTTAAATTCCTGTTGGAGCGTAATCGCGTCCCTCCGCGCATCAATTTAATTTCCTATTGGTGAGTCTCAGCGTCTACCGCGCACCCTTCTATCCCCTTTCTCGACAATTTAAATTTCTTGTTGGTGAGTCTCAGCGTCCACCGCTCACCCTTCTATCTCCCATTCTTGACAATTTAATTTTCTGTTGGAGCGTAATCGCGTCCCTCTGCGCATCAATTTAATTTCCTATTGGTGAGTCTCAGCGTCCACCGCGCACCCTTCTACCTCCCCTTCTTGACAATTTAATTTCCTGTTGGAGCGTAATCACTTCCCTCCGCGCATCTTTTTCTAAAAGACCAATTTAATTTTCTGTTGGAGCGTAATTGCGTCCCTCCGCGCATCAATTTAATTTCCTGCTGGTGAGTCTCAGCGTCCACCGCGCACCCTTCTACCTCCCATTCTTGACAAATTTAAATTCCTGTTGGAGCGTAATCGCGTCCCTCCGCGCATCAATTTAATTTCCTGTTGGTGAGTCTCAGCGTCCACTGCGCACTCTTCTGTCCCCCTTCTCGACAATTTAAATTTCTGTTGGTGAGTCTCAGCGTCCGCCGCGCACCCTTCTATCCCCCTTCTTGGAGCGTAATCGCGTCCCTCCGCTCATCTTTTTCTAGTTATGACAAGTTACTTTTCTTGACTGTTTTGACTAATAATTGTGTTTTCTTATTCATTTTGTGTTTCATGTTTAGAAGTTCTGAGAGCTCAGACTTTTTCGACTTTACAAAGACCACAGTTGGTCAATGCACTTGTTTCATTGTGGTTCACTTGCATTCGAACTACGTTTGACCTGATTCCTATGGCGGGATACGTAGGCAACTCTACATGGGTTCGGTCACATTTTCTGCAATGTTATTGCATCATTTTGTCCAATAATTTCGGCCAAGTGTTGGTTTGTTATTTTAGCTCAGGTGCAGTTAAAAGAAACAGGTAAGCAATTTGGTGTCTACATCTTTGTCTTGAGTTTCTTTGAAACTCTAGACAAAGAGGGGCAAGCTGTAGGCACCAAATTTTTGTCAATTTTTAATATTTTAGTGAATTTTTTCTATTTGATGAGTTATTTATTTTCTTACATTTAATGTATATTTTTCTCATTTCTTGTAGGTTTGTTTTAGGAAAAAAAAAAACAAAACAAAAAAATAGAGAAAATCAAGAAATCAAAAATCTTCTCCTAATTATTGCTCTTTCACCAAATGCACTATTGATCCATTTTTGCACTCAAAATCTCCATGCATCTTTCTTTTTATTTGGAAGAAATCATCATTTTTATCCCATGCACCTTTCTTTTCATTAGATGGAGAAAATCATTTTGGTGAACCTAACACTCAAACTCTACTTTTGGCTCAAAAATACATCTCTCGGGTCTCTCCCTCACACAGAGGAGAGGACACAAGCGACAAAAGAAAAAAAAGACTCCAACTCTCAATTCGATCTCTCGGTCCTCTCTTTTTCTTCCCAAGAAAAACTAGCAGATTTAATCCTCACTCTCTCACTCTCTCGGACTTGGACAGAAGAAAGAAAACAGAGAAAAAGAAAAAACTCTCTCGGCTCTCTCTCTTGTCTCACCCGAAAAGAAGAAGAAAAAAAAAAGAGAAACTCCTCTCTCCCTCTCGGCTCTCCTCTCTCCCAAATTTTTTCCAACACATTTGCACACAACAAGGCAACAATCGGTTGGATTGGAACTTGGCAATTTCATCAAAAACCTTGGCAAAGGGACCAAACTCTTCATTGAGGTATTTATCTCCCTTTTTTCTAGCTTTTCTTTTTTTAATTAACTAGATTGAACGTATCAATCCCATATTAATTAACTAGATTGATAGCAAAGGAATAAGAAAACATTTTCGCATATCAATCCCTGTGCTTTCAAGTATTTTCACTGCGGCTCAAACCATTCTAAATTTCTTGCACGTAGGTCCTTAAATTAATTTCATTTTGGTCCTTGAATTTTATCTTTCATTTAATTTTGATCCCTAAATTTTGGAAAAATATAATTTTATCCCCAAAAGTTTTTTCAATTTTTGCAATTCAGTCCCTAGTGAATTCTTCTTTTTCTTTAATAGCCAATTATGTTACTTTTGAGTATGTTTAACTTATAATTTTTAGATGTTTTTTAAATCTGTTTACGTTTGACATGTTAAGGTGAGTTTAGTAGTTTCATTATTATTATTATTATTTCAATTAAATTGGTGCCATGATTCTTTTGTTCGTTGTGAGTATAAATAGGACAATTTGACTCCATTTAGTCACCACTTCAAACGGGAGGTACTCCTATTTTTATTATTTCAATGTCAATTACGTGCTCTTATGTGCTCATATGTGTTCCTATGTGTTTATATATTTTTATATGATTTATTTATTGGATTTAAATGTTCATTTAAATTTTCTTATATTATATTTGTTTAGTTAATTTTTATAATTATCCAAGAGGCATTTAAATACCTCAAAAAACGTAATAGATAGGATAACTAATTTTATTTTATCATATCTTTTCCATTTTTAGATTGTAGTTAGATTCCCCGATGTAATAGATAGGTTGCGTGTTTATGTGGCTTATGTGTTATGTGTTTTATCCGCTTTTCTTAGGATTTTGGCATCTAGATATTATGTTTACGTGTTATGTGCTACGTGCTCTTATGTGTTTATTTGTTTTAATTTATGTTTTATTTGTTTCACTATGAATTGTTAATGCATGACGTCACCACACTAGTCCAACGCTAGTTGTGACTTATCCCTCCGCTTACTTGCTAGTCCAACGCTAGTAAGGATTTTTAGAAATGGGCTAGTCCAACGCTAGACCCTTTAGGTCGTCTTGCGCTAGATTCATCTTTGTGTGCTATTCACTACATTCTCATGCATATTTTTCATTTTTAGGATCTTTTCTCATTTGTATGATATTCCCTATTATATTATCCTCTACCCGCTATAGGTGCTAATCATGTAATTTAGAATTGCATCTCATTTAAGCTAGTTCATTTACTTGTTCATATTAGGATAATTATTTTTCAAACATGGGAAATGGGTGATTATAACTTTTTAGTTTAAATATCCTATTAATCCCTGTATAAGAAAATTATGTCACGAGGTTTTGCCTCCCGTGCCCTTTATGTTGCATTCACTTTTTCTTTGATCACTTATATCTATGTATATAATTTAATTTCTTTTCTTTACTTTTCTTTTTCATCATTTGCATACTCGTGACCCTTTCAAGGAAGTATTTTGGCCTTCGTAATTAATGCGATTGGTTTAATTAAATCCTTGAATGAACATTTTGTCCCTTTCGATATTTTTAATTTTAGATTTGCATTCATGTAGGAAACATCCAAACATGATAAAATTAAGGGTTAGATTAGGAAAATTTTGACTAAATCTCGCAACTAGCTTAGACTAGGTTGAAAGAGTGCCTTAGGTTTGAGTTAATCGAACATTTGCCTTCACTTTCTTCAACCGTGACTCCTGGACCCATTTTCTCTTGTTTTTCGAAGATTTAGAGTTGTCAAAAAGGGTTTTATTTTATTTTATTTGAGTCAAAAATATTTTTAGGGTGACTTGGTATACCCCAACTCAATACCAAGTGGCGACTCTTATTTTTCTTAAAAACCCTTTTTAGACTAAATTTTTGGACCCAAATTGTAGCATTTTTTAAAGTCCCATTTTAGGTCCTTTTTCACTTATTTTTAAATTAAATCACATCTTTTATGAATACCCTTTATTTTTATTTTTTCATCGCGAAAAATGGGGCGCGACACCTCGTTTGCTTTAAGAACCAGTTTTCAATTTCAATATAACAATATTTTTCCTCTTTATAATTGAGCTTTCTTTTTCATGCAACTTGAAATTTTCGTTTTGTAGCTTTACTCTTCACCGAATCTTGATTTAAGCCATTTTATGGGCTATAAATGGATCAATTAATGATTAATAACACTACTTTATTGCCTCATTTTCACATTGAGGAGTCCTAGCAACAGTGAAAATTAATTGATGGTTTTAGATTGAAACATTATATTAGATTGATTATGGGGATTGATTTTTTATTTTAGTAATGACTATTGCCTTCCCATATTTGTAACATAAATAAACAACCTTTCATGCCTCATAATAATAAAGTTTCATCAACAAAAATTAATCAATAATTCCTTTTTTCCCACCAACATATTCCTTGAAAGACAAATTTTTGTATCGCCATCTCGGACAATTTTGAGAAGAATTTTCTTTTTCAAGCAATATTTTAGTGACCTTTTTATAGTTTAAGAAATTAAAAAGTGAGAATAATGGGAAAAAATGTGTGTTAATATAAGCACAATTTTAAAAGGTTAACTGTATTCAAAAATTTGGATCGCCAACCGCGTGTAAAAGAGAGTATGTTTTTCGTTTTCCATTTGGGTGGCTGCAAGATTTTTTCTACATTTCCTTTTTTTTTTTTATTTCGATTGCTTTATTGATCATCATACCGTTACTACACTCTAGACGTGACAACTCATTTTAAAACTTGGGGTAATTTTAGAAACCTCTCCTGAGGTTTCTCACAATTACAAAGAGCTTCCCTCAAGTTTTAAAAATTACATATACCTCCCCTACTTTTACTGTTTAGTAACAATGTAGGTCAAAGAGTTTAGATTTTCTTTCACAAATCCTAAATTGCTCTTTTATACAAAATTAAGAAAGAAAAATATAGTATACTCAATCATTTTCTTCCACAGTTTGCATAAATTAATAAACCAAATCCCTAACAACCATCCAAACATAAGTTCTAAATCAATTAACCATCCAAAAGTTTTCAAATTGATATATACAATATCAATACTTACCACAATAAAAAAACATACAAAACCCCATTGACAATCAATTTTATACCCCCAAATTAAATATCAATGCTCAAATACATTTTCAATATAAGTTAATTTGATCGAAAACCACCATTACAAGTCTCATATGGTCTTAAAATTTTAATATCTTAAAAGTTGAGAATAAATTCTACCTCCACAATAAAATCATAATAAAAAATTTCTAATCCAATGAAAGAAATCATTATGTAATTATTGACATTTTATAAAGTTTTTCTTAACAATAAACAAAATATGACAAATTTTACATCTTTAGTTCTTTTTCCTATTTCAATCATCAATTTTATTATTTATTTTTCTATCACGGCGAGCCTCTTCATTTCCTTCTAGTTTGACATATAATCTATCCTCTTTGTAGATTTTGTAATTTCAATTTGTTAATATCTACAAAATTGAAGATAATAAAAAGAGGTTATATGAAATAAAAAAAAATAGACAAGAGACAAAAAAAATAGATTTTTTTAGCTTTTGTAATTTTATTGCCTTAAATCTAAAATTGTTTATTAAGTGGAAGGCATTATAGGTATTTTAATATGTTAAGGGAGGTAAGTGTAATTTCTTAAACCTAAGGGGAGCCGAGTGCAATTGGAGGTTTCTGAAATTATCCCTTAAAACTTTTTCTTCTCTCCGGTTATTTCCGTTTATTGCCTGTTATGTCTGATACATGTCTTCACATCGCCTTCACGTCAGCGCATTATGTGCCCCGCATTGTATGTCTTCCGTGTGGTCTCCCCACTCCCATTTCTCCACCATATCGGAGATGTATATACTTTGCATCAATATTTTAAAACTCGGACCGTTAATTGACTCAGTGAGATGTTTGAGTCGAGATTTAATTTGTCGGACCGATTCAACTCTGATTCAATAAAATTTTTTAAAAAATAATTTATATAAATATATATGCACAAAATAAGACATGCATTGGACTAATTTAAGACTTTATATGCTGAAAAATTTAATATTTTCAGAGAAGTTGGATTTTCATAAATAAAATTATAAGTTGAAATAAATAAATTTCATCTCAATCTTAATTGAATTTACCAAAAAAATAATGTTAAATCCAACTCAAAAATATCACAATATTTTGAAATTATACAAAATTCACATCTATGTGAATTAGACATTGTGAGTTTAGATTTTAATTCAAGTTTTTGATATTTAGATATTGCAACTTAAAAAAAAAAAGAAGTTTTGAGTTTGGAGGAAGTCAAGAAAATAAAAAATAAAATACAAACTTGATAAAAGGCAAAAAATGAGAAGAAAGTAAGTGAATGTAGCATTTAATAATTAGTGTTTAGGATTAAGGGAAACATATTTTTTTTAATTTTTTTTAATTTAATAGACAAAAACAAAAAACCGCCGATTCAACGATTCAATTCGGTTCGCACGGTTCGAACGATTCAATCCGATTTTAAGTATAATCAACTCAAAACATAAACCGGCCGAAGCCAAGGCCGGTTCGTGGTTCAACTGGTCCGGTCTAATTTTCAAAACACTGCTTTGATCTATCAAAGCCACTTTCAAAGCGTAGCAATTTTAGCAATGACCACAAATAGTTACTCGAAGAATAATAATAATAATTATAGACTTGAAATGGGATATAATGAGAGATTACATGTATCCTTTATAAGTTAGATTTCGACAATTTAAGAAGAGAATGACTCAAATTTCAAAATATAGGTAGAAAAATTTCTATTGTAATAAGTATAGATTTAGGAGTCTTGATAAATACAGATTTTCAAAATTTCCCTTTTAACTTTTTTATTTTTCACATATATATTAAAATTAATCTTTCCTCATCGAAGGTCTGGATGAATACTATATTATGTCACTTTAAAGTAAAATATCAAATTTTATATACGTAACATGTATCTAAAATTATTAGTGTATACACTACTAATATATAAATAGTTTATTTCATACATTATCCTTTACAACAAATATTCTGTCATTCGAACTATTTTACTGCTATAAGTAAGCCGTTTTATGTGACATCTGCCTGAGTTGATTGCTAATGGTAATACTTAGTAAATTGTGAAACAAATCTGATACTACACACAAAAGCAAGATTAGCAGGCTCTAGTGCGAGGAAAACCGCATGCTAATGTGACATCTGCCTGAGTTGATTCCTTTTTTAATCTTTATTTATTTTTAATTTGGCACATTGGTTCCCCAAGCTACCCTTCAATCACATGCTTCCACGTTATGCAATTGGAATGGGTACCAATTACCAACGACCATTCACACCTCATAATAATTCACGTGCGGCTTGTCAAACAAAAGTAGAATCCACCAACATAAAACTAATGAATTTCTACAACAAATAAAATTAAAAATGCAAGGAAAGAAACACATAAATCGATTCTCTGGACTATTAGGTGTCGGGCTCGTACCAAGACATTAGTCTCCAAATTATTAGGTCTCAAAATCAAAGGATTCAAAATCCATGGAAATAGAAAAGAAATTAATATTGGAAGAGTTTTCTGCTGCAAGAGGCCGACGCGATTCGAACAGAATTAGTCGCAAAACGTAAAATGAATGCTATGCATGTGTATTGTACCAAAAAAAAAAAAAAAAAAAAAAAGAGAAATCGAAACAAAAAGAGGAGTAGAACCTTTTTCTCTATTTCATGAGTCATTATCTTTCTTGTCCACATCATGGATTGAAAATAGCAAAATGCCTGAGCGTATATAAATAAGGCCACGTTGTGAGACTGGGCAGCGCTAATTCATTCATTCCCTGCCAAATAACCGAAACTTTTTCAGCAAAAATTTCATTATAGTCACAGCCACCGGCGGCTTTCTGGATTTCCCGGCGAACCCTGATTAAATCTTTCTTTGCATTAATTTCAAGAAATCCAAATGGCGGGTCAATCAAGAAAATGGATGATCCTTCTGGCTACTGTATGGATTCAGGCATTTACGGGGACAAATTTCGATTTTTCAGCATATTCGTCGGAGCTGAAGGAGGTTCTAGGGGTGTCACAGATGCAACTGAACTATTTAGCGACGGCGTCGGACCTTGGCAAGGCGTTTGGGTGGTCGTCGGGGTTGGCCTTGATGTATTTGCCGTTGTGGGTGGTGATGCTCATTGCTGCCTTCATGGGACTAGTTGGTTACGGAGTCCAATGGCTTGTGATTCGGGAATTTATCACCTTGCCTTATTTTGTGGTAAGTTTTTTCTCTTCATCTTTTCTCAATACTCTTGTACTGGAACTCTTGGCATATACGGCTTTAAATTTTCCAAGTCTAGTAAGATAGTTAATAGGTATGCTTAATTGGTACCATTTAATATACTAGCAAAATACAATTAACTAACATTTTTCCTTATTGCTACACTTAACTACAAAAATGAATGAACTCATATTTATTGTCGGAAACAGTTTCATGGCTTCGACGAACATACTATTATTACACTTCCCTTTTGTCCTTAGTGATTCTTCCGTCAGCATAAAATGAAATTGTTTATTTATTTTTTAAAAGTAAAAGAAATTCAGTGGGTGGCTATATAAATGTTTCCCTTTTATTTCTTTGGCTTTACTAGTATGGTTTTTTCTAGGGCGTTTCTATAAAAATTGTGGTAACATATTTTGTTAAACCTATATGAGACAATAAAAGTTGTTAGTAGAACCCAAAAAAATAAATAGAAAAGTTGTTAGAACCACATTTGCATGGTGATGAATTTAATATATAATTACGAACAACACATGACTAGCATATTAATATGAAATATTTAATAGGTGTCCAATAGGTATCCGTTACATAGTTATAACAACACTTGACGGGTATATTAATATGAATTTTTGAATAGATAACCAATGAGTATTCGTTAATATGCTTAAATCACACCTAAATAACTATGTAAATACACACTTACCTTTACTGTACTCCCTAAATCATGACACTTTTCTAAAGCACAATATATAAGCACACGTCTAAAAGAGGTGAATTCTGATATTATTATCAAGGCAAATTAGCAAAAAAAAAAAAAAAAAAACCCATCCTATGAGTGGAATAGTTCATATTTATATTCCCCAAAATTGAGACATTCAATATAAAAAATAAAAAAGACACCATTAAAGCATTGTCCTGCATGCTTTCTTAACTTCTTTCAAAAGGTTAAAAAAAGAATCATTAAAAAAAAAAAAGAAATCATCTTTTTTGTTTCTTTTTTTTTTTTGTGAAAAGAAAGATGTGCATCATTGTAAAGGTCATCTTTTGATGGAAGCTTAAATAACGTTCTTGTGCAGTATGCATTTCTTTAATTATTTTCATATTATTCATTCTCAACGGAAAAAGAACAAAATATGTATTACAAAGAAAGATAGTGATAGGAAAAACAAAGAGGCTTTTGACCATGAATAGATAAAGAAGAGAATGATAGCTACGAGAATATACTTTAAAGTGAAAGAAAAAGTAGTACATTCCAGTTTCTTCTGCTAATTCTACCACTTCACCACTATGATTTTGCACTTTTTCTTTCCTCCGCTGGAAAAAGATGTCCAAATTAAACTTTTTATTCGAGGTACTGCGAATTACAAAGATCGTTTTATTTTTGTCGAGCTATTTAATTTCATCCCTTCATATTTACTTGTATATGACATCCAGACGTGTCACTGTGAAAAGGAAAATAGAAAATTATTTTCCCCTAAATTTTGGGCTTTATCAAATTCTACAAAATTAAATTGATTTCTTACTATGTATCACATCTAGAGGTGGCAATATGGATAAATGGTTCATAATTGATTTTGACTTAATGGATGGTGGATGAAATTTATCCAATCCATTTAGATCCATTTAATAAATGGATCTAAATGGATGGATCTAAATGGATTAAATAAAAACCAATTATCCATTTATAATCCATTGAAATATTTTGGCTATTTTTTTTGTGTATTACCATTTCTTGTAATATGAAGATACTTTTTTATGTACTTGTAAATTTTAGGTGTATTTGGATGAAAAAGTGGACAAAATACTTAGATTTTTCATTTAAGAATTTAGGTATGAACAGTGACAGCCCATTACTCAGGCATGTTCTAGTGAAGGCATGCCAATGCCACTGGCTAATAAAAGAGGAGAATATGTGGGTCGACCATCTCTGCGGTGTGAAATCATCTTCAGCAAGACTTGAACACTCAGAGAAGCCATCCATGATCTATGTTGGAAGACACCTAGTGGCTAACGGTAGAAGTTCATGCATAACTACAAAGTTCTATTCTTGGCAAATTCTTAATGCATTTAATATAGAAAAACCATCAGAAATTAGACTCAATTCAAGAAAAGCTCTACATAATTCAGCTTCATTGACCATGATTATAATAGAAGCACCACTTCTTAACGGTTATTTAATTCCTTGGACAAGCCAACTCAACCTAGCTGTGATGTGCGGTTTTAGTGGACAAATTCGAGATTTCAGTTAGCTAATAAGTTTTGTAACCAATTTGGTTTTTAAGTAAATGGATATATGTGGTTTTTGTGGATAATCCATATAAATCCATTTAATTTAATGGTTTTACTTTGATCAACCATTTAAAACCAATACTATAAATGGATAATCCAAATCCATTTAATTATGGATTATATGGATGGATAAATGGATCTCAATCCAAATTGCCACCTCTAATCACATCCTCAGAATTTTTTTGATAGATTAATTCATGTTTCTAAACCATAATGACCTTCTTTCTCTAATCTATTTTCTTTGTATAGCTTTCCTAGAAAAATAATTTGTTATGACAGTTTTAAGTTACAACAAATACTGTTGGTCGATATCAAATTTTTAAGAGTTTTGTATAATTTCACTGTCGGAAAAAATAATAATATTTCAAAGTTGGCAGCGATAGAATAGAAATGTCAAGTTGGACGATTCCATATGGTGGGGGTAGTAAATGGAACACATATTGACACAATGACATATGAATATAAGAATCAAAGCTGAAAATATATGGTTTTTTGTAATCATGTAATTATAGCCTCTAATGAAAGGATAAAATAAGCTTTAAAAATATTAAAATTTGTAAAGGACTTTTTTATTTTACTTATTTAATTATATTTTTTTCCTTTTTTATAAGAGAATCAATAGTATTCTTACTTACCCCTTTAATGACTTGAATTCATAACTTCTCGATGATGATAAAATATCGTGTCAACAAAACCAAGTTTAAAAATAAATATCGTGTCAACAAAACCACCTAAAGCCTTCATCCTATGTTCATCTATGAGGAGTTATTTACCTCAAAAATAAAGATGAACCAAAAATCTCAATATCCAGGCTCACAATGGCCTCAGCAATCTAACTTTCAAAGCCATAAAACCCATAGACATTCTTGCAAAGGAAAAACTTAAAACCCATAGAAAAGTACTTCAAGAAATGTCAGGACAAGAATCCAACATCGGAATTTAATTTTTAGGCATAAGTGTATTGGTGTCAGATCCATGGATATATTCTTGTGCGGTTTTATGTTTGCAAGCGAAGATATGTCATCTAATTAAGCTTTAAAAGATGGAAAGATGGTGGAAGATACAGAAGTACGGGATTTGGCTTGGCAACTGGAATTAGCTTGGGGAAACGATAGGGAGAGGAGGGAAAGAGGTAGTTCTGTTGTCGGCTCCGCATGTTTTCTTGATTTATATTTGCTGATAATTCCTAGTTTATCTAGTTAGCTCTCTCAATACAAAGTTCTTCTTGTCCTAATCTTTCCTTGATCTCATGTTATCTTTATTTTCCTTCTTCTATTAATTCATTGCATTATTCTTTCCAAAAAGTTATGAGTATTTTTCTTTTCTTTTTCTTTTTTGGTGCTTGTCAATTCTTTTAGTAGCATATTTTAGGAAAAGCAAAAGAAGAACAATTCTTTCATCGTAAGAAAATAGTTTTGAGACTACGGCCCCGTTTGGAAGGTGAGTTTTTTGGGAATTTATCTAAAATTTTACTGTAACTTACTGTAGAAGTTTTTAAAAAAATTTTTGAAATGTGTAAACTTTTTACTATTTTGAAGTGCATAGTTTAAAAACTTTGAGAAATTTTTTAAGGTTACTGTAGTTAAAATTTTTAAAAAAACTTGTAGCAGACAAATTTGATAAAAAAACCTGGGTTCCAAACAGGCCGTACATTCAATGAATAGAAAAAGGAAAAAGTGAAAGGAATCCATTTTCATGGAAGACACTTTTGCAGGCTGATAAGCGATGAGGGTCATTTAGTCTTTTTATTGTTTCTATCATTAACGGGAGTTAGTGCTGGTGGGAATCTGTTATATGGTGAAATTACAAGGTTTGATTTGTTATTTGATCAACTATTAAATCCTTAACCTTAAAAAAGGGTTAATTATATTAACCTCCCCTCAGGTTTGATCAAATAACAAATCAAACCTGAGGGGAGGTTAATATAATTAACCCTTTTTTAAGGTGAAGGATTTAATAGTTGCAACAGAAGGAGGGGGAGCAATCCTATGGTAAGTGTGGTCCTACCATTCTCTGTCCCTACTCACCAATCTCGTCAACAAATGAGAATGATTAAGCAAATGTATGCTAATAAGATCTACTCATTTATTGGTAGAAAGAAGATTTATTTATTATAGTAATTTCATAATTTGAAAATGGGAAATAGCTTATTACCATGATTCTTTGGAACCACTCTTCTTGGATGACAAGAGAAAGAGAGAGAGAGAGAGAGACTAAACTACAATGCAGAAAACAATCACATAATAACTTTTGCCTAGTAAAGTTTCGATTAGGACTTGTTAGACTTAATTTCTAACCATCTCCTTCACACCATTACAATTTAAAAGCACCAAACTTATACGGCATTTGCCAAAGTTCAGTAGAATTATTTAGAAATGACATACAAGTGAGTGTGCTACAATACTTTGACAGTGAAATGCCCCTTCAATTAGGACCAAAAGCCCCCCTTCAATAGCCATCAATAAGGACTTGTTTAGTGAAATTATTAATTCATATGTATACAGTTGGTTATGATTAATTCTCAAGACGTGGTTATTACTAATTAATAACAAAAACAGAGTAGCATAAAATACTTGTGCAGCTGTTCTTTGTGGAAATTTTCTGACAATACCATTGAGCAGTTGAAACATTTGCCCCATTTCTTGTTTTTGCCCCCTTTTTATTTTTAGTTTCTTTTTTGTGGCTCGAGTTAAGCCATGTAATTATACTACTGGTTCAACAAATCACATAATTGGAGCTCCTTGCAACTCCAAATTCTGTTCTTGCTAATATGTTCTGAAAAAGGAACAATATCAAGACGACACATGATAGAATTGCTGTAGAACTTGGATAAACTTTTGAGTTGTATCTCTTATCTAAATTTCGGATTAGAGGCCTCGCAAGTTCCAGTCCAAACCAGTTTGCTCCTGAGATGTAAATAGGTGGAAGTATGTTTTGAATGAATTTAGACATGGTGTAAACTTACAGGATTGTGATGTAAAAAATAAAAAAGAACCATTTTGCCCTCAACTGGACTGAAATGGAACTTGTGAGGCGGTGATCCTTCTCCTACTACTACTTTTTTGCATTCTTTGTATTGACCCTGGCTGCCTGTATTTCCATTGCAGATGTTCTTGCTTTGCTTGTTGGCTGGATGCAGCATTTGCTGGTTCAACACAGTCTGTTTTGTACTCTGCATAAAAAACTTCCCATCTAAGTCTAACAGACCACTAGCACTTGCTCTCACAGTGAGCTTCAATGGAGCAAGCGCAGCATTTTACAATCTTGCTGCTACAGCAATGAACCCTTCATCTAGTGCACTCTATCTTCTTCTCAACGCCTTCATACCGTTGTTCACATCTCTGGTAGCACTCATTCCTATTCTTCGTCAACCAACTCTGGATACCCTTCCTCCTGATGCTGTCAAGCGTGATCAGTTTATATTCATCATATTGAATTTCTTGGCTGTCATTACTGGCATATATCTCCTTCTTCTACATCCAGTGAGTACAAAAGCCGCACGTTTCCTATTTAGCGGTGCCATTTTCCTCCTCCTGCTTCCCTTAGGTATCCCTGGTATAGTATATGCAAGAAATTGGTTCGATCAAAAAATTTACTCACGCTTCCGCATGGAAGGCTCCAGTTTCATACTTATTGATCATGATGATCTTGAACTGCATAGGGGGCTTCTTAGTCGAGATAATAGCTTAAGAAATGGATCCCTTTGTTCTGTCGATGGTGACGAAAGTGTTAAAGGAATTTCTAGACAAGAAAGTACTGAATCCAATGGAAGGTGTTGCAAGACTGTAATTGAGAAGGATCAATTGATAATGCTAGGGGAAGAGCACAAGGCTCGAATGCTTGTTCGTAGGCTGGACTTCTGGCTATATTACTTGGCATACTTCTGTGGAGGTACAATTGGATTAGTCTACAGCAATAACCTAGGGCAAATTGCAGAGTCACTTGGACAATATTCAAAGACTGAACTCCTTATAACACTCTATTCATCCCTCTCTTTCTTTGGTCGCCTGCTTTCAGCTGTACCAGACTTAATCAGGACGTAAGTTCAGGACTTTATCTTTTTGTATGGTAAAGTGTACATTGCACATGTTTTGTAGTTCTGTTTTGTTTTCAGATATTTGAGAATCGGAAGGAGAAAGGGAAATCAGAATTTGGATCCCTGACTATAAGCAGAGTAGCTTCCTAACAATTAGGTTACTGTTGAAGTGGTTATGAATGCTGGTTCTAACTTTTGAACTATTTTGTATGTGCAGAAGATTCTATTTCGCAAGGACTGGATGGTTGGCAATTGCACTGCTGCCTACACCAATCGCATTCTTCTTGCTTGCTGTAACAAGCAGTCAAATGGCACTTCAAGCAGGAACAGCTTTGATTGGATTGAGCTCTGGCTTCATATTTGCAGCTGCAATTTCAATAACATCTGAGCTGTTCGGGCCTAATAGTGTAGGTGTCAACCACAACATTCTCATTACAAACATCCCTCTTGGATCACTTCTGTATGGTGTCCTTGCAGCAATAGTCTATGATGCCAATGCCGGTTCAGGCCTTGGAGCCGTCACTGACATGGTCTGTATGGGTAGAAAATGCTATTTCTATACCTTTGTTTGGTGGGGAGGCATCTCCATTTTGGGATTAGCATTCAGTGTGCTATTATTCTTGAGAACTCGACCGGCTTATGGTCGCTTTGAACAGAATAGATTATCCACATTGTTGTATTAGGAGCATAAAGTGTATAGAACTAGTCATCTCCAGCTTAACGTGTAGGGATTTTCTTAGCACTCAGTATGGAAAAACGTACAACTATTGCTGATGGGAATGAACTCGTTTTCCTTGGAAAATGTCTGCTCTGATAGTTTTAATTTCAGGTTGCAATTTTGGCAGATTTGAATCTCTCTACTCGTTCTTGCCCATAATTCAGGTTAGACTAGCTCTGATTTTACGACATTTGGTTCATTTCTAAGTGCATCAGAAAATTGTAATTAACCAATCAAAAAAAAAAAAAGAAAAAGAAAAGCCAATTATGATGTGTATTTGTTGGTCGTAAATTTCAAGAAGGTCTAACTACTAAACACCTCTCAATAGTTTATGCTTTCTATCTTAGCATGGTTGCACCATGTCAACCAAGGAGTAAAATCATTCATACGTTGAAGAAGCAAGAAATAGATAAGAACAAGAGGAGTATTAGTTTCTTTATATAAAAGAATTTATTATAAAATGCAAAGCAATCTACATAGTCTTCAAGAACAAACTAGTTTCGGGTAAGAAGAGTATAGAAAGAAGAATCAAACTGTCTAAATGTAGTTACAAAACGTTTCATTCTTGATGCAAAGGAACAATCTCTCATATGCTAATGCCATTTTCTGTGCAGTAAACATTGAAGACGCATAGTCTCTACATGACTTTCCTCTCTGTGACAGTCTCTTTGATCCTTCTGCCACCACCAACTCCAAAGCCTCTAACAAGGATTCTACATTCGGCGAAAACATGAATCCAAATTCATCATTTACAAGAATTGTACCCTTAATGCTAGGGAATCTTGAAGCCATCACAGGCTTTCCACTCATCATAGCTTCCATGAGTATGAGATCAAGCCCCTGTGGTCTAAGCGTTGGATTAACAAAAATGTCAATAGAGCTATAAAAAGCGTGTAATTCTGATAGATTCATTGAGCCTAAAGCAATCACTTTAGGCCCTAAATCTCTATATCTTTGTAACCATGGTCCAGAGCCTGCAACTATCAAGTAAACATCACTGTTTTTCTCCTTGAGTTTTGAGAAGGCTTCATATAGCAATGGATGACCTTTATCCTTCACTAGCCTTCCAGCAACACCAAGTACTAAGCTTGCATTTTGAGGCACACCAATTTTGGCTCTGAATTGATTGCCTAATCTCAAATCTTCTTGAAAATCTTTCTCATTTACGCCATTGACAATAACATGAACTTGTCTACTTGGAATTTGGTACACATCCCTTAGCATCTCCCCACAGCTGTCGCTTATAGCAACATGGTGAGCATAGTTTCTGAAGAATCTAATCTCATACAGAACTTTGGGGATCACCCCATGTAGACTACTATTAAAAGCAGGAGAAATCGGCTCGTTAGGCAGCCATGCCAAATCTTGATATATACTAGACTGCACACTCTCGAGGGCTATACCGTGCCATGATACGACTAGGTTTGGAACATGACGTGCTACGTGGAACGGAAGTGCTACACTTTCTGTATGAATTACATCAAATTCTCGGCGATTGTTTTCTGCTTCATATTGCTCCAAAGCTTTATTATACCGCCATCTTCCCGGTTCACCCTCGTGCCAATGAATTACAGGTGAAAAAGATTGACTTTCTCGTGGAACATTCTCATCTTGATCAGGTGGAGAAGTGAAGACATGAACCTGATGTCCACGGCGAGCTAAAGCAGTATGTAAGGTGTGCGCATGGCGCTCCATGCTACCAGGGGTGGCACTAGTTGGCCATTTTCTTGAGAAGACGGCGATTTTAAGAGTTTCTGATGGGGGATTTTCATGGTTGAACTTTAGACGATTCCAAGCAAATTCAGCAGTGCGAAGATCACCTGACCATGACTTGTTTTGATTAAATGAATTTTTGCATACTGAACTTGAAGGGGTGTGAAGGAGAAGAAGAGCTGGGATTGTGAAAACTACAATAAAACAAAGGGTTGTGGAGAGGCTAGATTGGAGGGAGATCACAGGTCTTTTGGGCTTGCTAACTAAGGCCATTTTTCTGTGGTGGTTTGGAAGTTTGGGTTGAATTCGTGTACATATTTAGTTGGGAAGTCTATATTGTGAAATTGAATAAATGGACTTTGAGAGTTGTAAACTGAAAAGTTAAGCAAAGTGGGAAGTTAGGCACGATTACAAGCAAGTGCATTAGGTTGGAAGTTCTCCAAAGCATACGTTTCTAATGCCGCTTTTTAAAAAAAAAAAAAAAAACAGAAAAAAAGTGCTTCTCATGCCATAATTAATTCATGTAGCTTCCTTTTTGCATTGTAAGAAGAGAAGTCATCAGTTTTATTTTATTGAGTCACAAGTTTTTTCCTCTCATTTTCTATTATTTTTCTTGTCATATATAGTCATGATCATAATTGAGTTTTTATGAACAGTTATTCGAAATTCTGTCATGATTTCCATTGAGAAATGGGAAGTAATTTTACTTATACATTTATGCTTTTTTTGTTGTGGGGGAGACCGGGGGGGGGGGGGGGGGTTTGGGGTGCAATGTATCCATTTATGCAAATTTTGCGTGCTTCATTTTTTTTCTTTTTTTGTGAACCAGAAACTGGGGGAATTTTTTTTAGTTCCAAATCAAGTTCTTAGAAAAGAAATTCGAAGGGCAAAATTTTTATGTTTTTGAACATTGATTGTGTCGGCCCCTCTTGTGCATCCGTCTTGGAATGCCATGTATGAAAGACGACAGTCACATGCAATATAATAAATATACAAGAGGATGGTTATTAGTTAAAAAATAAAGAAAATTATGAAAGTAGAAATTCTCATAGAAAAACTTGAAAATTTTATTGTACAACAATTTTTTTTGAAAAAAATACGACTGTTTGAGTAAAGACATCTCTTTACTTGATTATTAATTCCAAATGCAAAATACAACTTTATATATGCTATGAGATAAAAATTAATCCATAATTACTTTGTACCAAAAGTAAATTATCACAAGCTCCAACTTCGCAAAAAAAAAGTAAAATATCCATCCCGAAAAGGGTTGAATAAAAAGAAAAGATTCAATGAATAAAAGACTCTTATAGTTTTTTCCCCCTTTTTTTCCTTTTTTGTTCCTTTCTACAGAGATCCAGTAAAAGTCTAAATTTAAGATCTCAAAGGTGAACGATTAGTTTGCTTTGGTAAAAAAGAATTTCGGGTTAGTTTCGGGTTAGTTTGCTTGCCAAAAAGTCTTTGGCTTTGGTAAAAAAGACAGGCATTTTAGGCAGGTTTCAAGTATTTTCTTCTGTACGTAATTGATCTGGATTCACGTTTGACTTTCGGACACTGACCTCGTTTGCTTGCTTTCCATTCTAAGCACCATTTCCCATGGGATTTCTTTGACTGATAAGTCAACTCTAAGAATTTCCATCCAACCGGACGGTAGTCATAATTTAATAATGTTTTAATCTATGTTTTTAAACTCGGACGGGACAACTGTTTAGTCCGAGCGATCTGAATTACTTTAAAAAATCATCTTTAAAAAATTCGATCAAATCCGATAAAAAATTGGATTTGACCAAGAATTGATGAAAAACCAGACAAAACCCAGTTTTTTTTTCGTTTGCGTTGGAATAAGACGGATGCTTTGACTAGTTTTGCCAAGATGAAAAGAAACCTAGTGCTGCAGTACTTCGATTTGAAAGCCCCTTCATGTCAAACCTCCTTAGCTAACCTTCACTTTCCAAAACCCAAAATTTTGACCAAATATGCATGAAGTTCTCGTGTCCTAATTCCCAACTGGATCCTAATTCGCCATGCATGAGATGAACAAACACACAGAAGCTATAGAGAGAGTTGAACTGGATTTAGGATAAAGAGGAAAAAAAAGAAGAAATGAGCAAAAAAGGGAAGAGAAGAGAGAAGAAGGGAAAAAAAACAATGAAGAAAGGAGAGAGCATTCATGTGAGTTTATTGTATGATATAAAAGAAGAGAGGAAGAGTTGCTCATAGGTGTAGCGAAGAAGAAGAAGAAACAAAAGAAAGCAAAAAATGGGAAATCAAGTGACAGCGTAACAAAGAAAATGGGAGTTCCTAATTAGGTTTGACATTTATTTACTTTGAAAATCCTAAAATGTTTCGCTATTCATATTTTGACAATTTTAGCAAAATGTAAAATTAACCCATCATATTTTCTAAACTACATTTCTACTTATAACTTTTAAAGTTATTTAACTAGAGTCCTTTTGGGTTAAATCTAAACTCATCAAAGAACCATATAAAGTTGTAAACCACCAATTTAAGGAACATTTTTATATATTATTTTTTATTATATATATTAATATATATTTATGACGTCATTCAATTTGACTCCGATCAAACCCGATTGAATTCGGCTGAGGCAATACCTAGTCCGAGTCTGAAAACATAGGTTTCAATCCTCGAATTGGTAAGTGACTGGTGAGATATCTAGATTGCGGTAAAATCAATTCGATTGATTCAACTCCTGTTCAATAATTTTAAAAAATAATAAAATACATACAAATATGTGCAAAACATAAGACATTCATGGACTAATTTAAGACATCAATTGATAAAAATGTAAATATTTCAAAGAACTTGGGCCTTCAAAGATAAATTTTAGGAATCAGTCTTTATGGCTCAAAAATACTATTTTTTCTTTTTTTCCAGTTTAATTGACAAAGCCATACAATCACCAGTTAACGATTTCGATTTGCATGATTCACATGGTTCACACAGTTTTTGATTGGTTTTTAGCCCTAGTCGAGTCAAACTATGAATTAGATCGGAGCCATAATTGATTGGCAGTCTGACCGTTCGAACCAACTGATCAGATTTGATTATCAAAACATTGGTCGTCGAATGATTTGTAAATTAACTAAAATTTGAAAAAGTATCTTCTTACATAGGTAAAAGTTGAGTGTCTTGTACTGTGGGTATGACTATTAATCTGTAGAGATCTGAAGGTGTTACTCTAAAGATTAGCAAGTAAATATTTTTATTCTGTAGATCTTGTACATGGAAAAATCGAAAAGATTAAAAAATTTTTGGACATGTCTTGATTTATATGAGCATATTGATTTGACAGGTGGCAACTACGGGATAATTCATATAAACCTAAAAAACATTCTACATATATGATATATGAAGCAACTTGGGTGAACTATGAGTGTGCAAATTAAGAAAAACTTAAGTTGTTTTTATGAAAACCAACTAATGGAAGTTATTAGAAGTTTTTTCCCTTTTTTGGCATAAAAAGAAAAGAAAAGAAGTTATGGTTCTTTTGGCAAACAAATAAAAAAAAAAATAGAAGTTTTTGGAAGTGGAAGTTATTAGAAATTACTAAAGTACTTATCTTTAGTAATCTTTGTCTTTGATGAGGCTACAATTACAAAATCAACAGATGACACAAAATTTTAACATGAAACTCTCCTCATGCTTTATATATATATATAGAGATGTGTATACGCTTGCTCAAAATTAAAATATGTTAATTGATTAGGCTTAAACTAAACTTAGTTAAAATCCATGGAGATGCAATTAAATGAAGTATATCTAAAGATTGTGAAGGAAATTGACATATATGAACACCAGAAAATGCAAGGCCGTAGGGTCTTGGATGAAGTTCTGTTTTAGAAAATTAACTAGTACAAAATTAACTATGGTCAGACCTTGGGGACCGGGAGTTTGAGTAGAAATTTATGCTTTTTTTTATGTGATGGGGAAAATGCATAGAAAACAATATAATAAAAGAATTATAAGAAAATGAAAGTATATTTATAAAAAAAATTAAAATGATAGAACTGGAATAGGTAAAGAAATTTTTACCCTTGGAAAAATTTGTGATGCTCCCAAATCTTCTTGGCCAGTACCTTCAGATTGATTGGACTTCTTAAATGTGGACAACTACATAACTTTCGTGGAAAGCATGGATGAGACTAATTTTGGACTTATACGTGGCAAATTGAAATCAGGCCCAGTAATTCTTCCACTGCAGTTGAATGGATGGAAGCCTAAAATTGGTGTACAGATCCATCTGTGTTTGTGACTTGCTACCCAACAAAATTTTGTGGACATCAGATTTTTGGGAGAGACCCATTGGGCCCATAGCGAGGCTTGTCATCATCAAGCGTTTTAAATGTGTTAAAACATACTAAGGAGTTTAGTCAATTAGAAGAATCTTTCGGTTATGTTCATTCAATAATTTTACTAAGGTTGCATTTGATAAAAATGAAACTTAATAACTGAAATCAGAATTTATTAAGTTATTGAATTGCTAAATACTAAATTTGATACATTTGACTATATATCACACGTTTAATAATAAGTGAATAGTTTATTACTTATTTTTTGAAGCAAATTTTGTCTAGAAAATTCAGTGTTATTTAATTAATTCAAATATTTTAGTTTTGATTATTAAACATATTTGAACATGTTAAGATCTGAATCTATTAAATTTAAATGCTAAATTAGGTTATCAAACATGCCTAAGTATTATAGCTACACCAATACTAAATTCAAGTTTTTCATCTTCCCATTTTGTTAGATTTCAACAAAATAAAAACCAAAGAAGTAAGTTAAAATCATAAATTACAATACAAGTTTGCATGTTTTCAAACTTAAGTGCAGTAATTGCAAAGAGATATTACCTTCAGAAAAGAGAAATTTTATTATAAATATAATAGAGCAATGAATTGCATATTATTAACTGTCCAACATTGCGTGTAAGGAATAAAAATTTACTAAGCATAGTTAATTTATACAATTAAAAAATGAGTTAATAACACTTTGAACCCCTTGTATTGGTGTAGTAATCACACTTTGCCCTCTCAACCACAACAATAAACAATTCTTTCTCTAGAAAAGTCAACGGTTAGTTTTGCTAACACAGTTATAAATTTTGATAGAATGATTAAATTGGCCATGTTATAGTGATAAATGTTTTTTTTTGTAAATTATAAATGGGTTATTTAATTAATATACTCTCATATTTTGGAGTTATTGACAAATCTCCAAAACTCAAATTTATCTTTAAATATGATATTATAATTATTTCAAATCATTATAAATTATAAATTTATATTTACATATCATAAATTGTTATCTTTGATGCATGAAATTTGACAAGGTGCTTTAAGTTTGGGTTAATCTAATAAACACTACCTATGTACATAATAGCATCCTTAAATGCATACCAGATATGCAAAAAATGAAGCGCAAATTCAAATTGGGATTAGTATGTATCTAAGTGTGTTAGTGTACATACTGTTAGTCTATAAAAAAAATTAAATCATAAAATTTTTCTAAGAACTTTTTAGTTTTAATCAAGTTCAATTTGTTAATTTCTTATATAACTCATTTTTTTCTTCTTTGAGGTCAAAGATTTAAAGATAATGTTAAAAATTTCAAAAGAAATTATGGTAGATGAGGTAACCTATAATCTAATGTGAACAAAAAATAACTATGAAAGCCGCTAATTCAAAAGTGCAAGAAAATTATAAGAATATAATTTAAAGAAATGTTGAAATTAGAGTGAACTTATAATTTTTGTTTCGTGAGCAAGTTTTTTGAATTATAGTATGTTAGCTTCATACATTGCATTGCAACTTATATTTAAGCGTAGATTATCAAAACAAAGTTTATATTTGTTAGTTGAGGAGAGCAAAGTAGGATTTTTTCTTAGTTTAGGAGGACAAAGTGTAATCAGAGCAAAAGAACAAATTGGAAGAAAATTAATGTACTGCTTTAAGAGCATTCAAAACTTAACTTTCATTAGGTTCCAGGGGGCAAAGTGTATATTGTTTTAGTTGAAGACGGCAAAATGTGAATACCTCCTAGTACAAGGGACAACGTGTTATTTACCCTTAGAAAGAAATAACTCAAATTATTACATAAAAGCTGTTAAAGTAGAGGAAAAACTAAAAGGTAATTGATTTGACTATGGAGAACTGATTATACAATTTGATTGGTTGGTTGCGAGAGATGAATATGTAAAGCACATTTAGGATTATAGAGAGTTCCCATACAACACTTTCTTAGTAGACTTCTAGAAAAACAAAGTCCTTAATCAGTATCTACTTCAATTGTTTGGGAACATCCTTTCTGCTATCATTTACAATTTGTTATAAGTTGATGAATCTTTATTTATAATGTTTTAAAAAAGAAAAAGTTACTCTTAAGTGACCAATTTTATGCTTGTATTAAAAGTATTTTTGAGACCAATATGTTCTATTTCGAAACTTGCCAAACAACCAAAAATACTTCTATTATGTAAACTTTTTTTTTAATGTCAAAGCACAACCTAAAATGTAATTGAATTAGTTTAGCCAAATGAGCAATTGACTCGTAAATTTATCAAACACTAAAGGCAGAAAAATGACTATAGTAAAATTGCAACTTTCTCATTTGCATACCTATTAAGAAAGTCTAAATTTATCTTTCATCTACAATATAACTATATATGTATCTCTAATTTTAGTGTCTTGAGTACCCGAATATCCTATCTCCCACTCTTAGATTGCAGAGATTTCACCATGAATTAATCAAGTTCCAATTTAACTACAAGTGTTTGGAAATCTTGCATTGTATAATTCAATTTGCATTTGTTTGGTTGTTTTTAAGTATAATTTCAAAAACCTCCCTTAAGATTTCTGACAATTTCACATAAATACCCTCTAATATTTGAAATTACACTGACCTCCCCTTTCATATAGACAGACCAAATTTCACCATCAAGAGCCTTCACATGACCAAATTGTCCTCAAAAACTTGAGCCAACAATAATTAAAAATATAAGAAAAAGAAATTGCTTTAAAAATATAATTTTTCTGTTACTTGGAACGAAATAATTGGAAGTGTATATGCTTAAAGTACCAAGTAGCACTTGTAATAGCATTATCTGAGAAAAACGAAATAGCTTTACAAAAAAAAAAAAAAAAAAAAGAACTAGAGGCTCAGCTGTTCATGATACTTCATTTGGCGAAGGATTTGTGCAAAAAGGTGACTAATATACCACAATTTAAGTTTCATCAAAATCACTAGAGGTAAAAGCTTAAAACTTTTTTTGGTTCATTAGACCTACTTACAAGTTTTATACGTATTGATTGTTATTTATCATGTTAATGGTATCTAATGCTTGTCATGGATATAATTTGAACTTTTTAGAGTATTATATGTTGTACTTGTGAATGTGCCTCTATACTACTTGATGATGGCCACAAATGATTTTGTTTATAGAATATCTTTAGTTAAAGTTGGCATGATTTTTATTATTATTATTTTTTTTTTTTGCATTTTCACCAACCTTATATGCTAACATGAAAGATCCATTACACTGCCAATGGCTCTTCTTAGGTTTTAACAGTCAAAAGAGTAGCTTATCATATATATATATATAGTGGTCCTAAGAGGATCAGACTGATGGCAATCTTTTTCCTTTTTTTATTGGTATTTTCCTCATCAAAAATGTTAATTGTTTTCTTCCAGAGACAATGAGGGTAAATTTGGAAGAAAATTACGTGTCAGTACTTTTGCTTCAATTTTGACGTTACTTTTTATGATAGGGGTTGGCTTTGTTATTATATATGTCAATCAATGGAAGGTCAGTGGAATTTTTAATATTAGAGGGCATTTATGTGCTATTGTCAGAAATCACGAGGGAGGTTTCTAAAATTATCCCTTGTTTTCGTTACTATTTTTCACCCTCTTTATTTTCTTTCCTTATACTTTATTTAAGTCCCACTTTCTTTATTAAAATTCTAAAATATTCGGCAAATATAAATTAAGGATTAGCAAAAGCTCATTTTGATACTTGAACAATCAATCTTTATGGAGATGATTAGGACTTATCATGTACTATTTGGTTGACCTAGTAGTCTTCTAGAAGTATATCACTTAGCAATCATAGTGCAATGTGAAGCCAATCTCAATGCTAACTTACATGATAACCTTAATTGTCAAGCCAACACCAATGCTGAATGACCTATAAGAACTCATGTTTATTGTCAACACACGAAGAAGTTTCATATGCCAATTTGATAGAAGTCTTGAGTCTAAAAAGGCTGAGAAGTAGATTGAGGAAGTAAAAAGTAACCTTGCCTTGGTACCAGTGTTTGAGGAGATGAAACACCTCATCATTAAATCATTCTTAGTGAGTGAAGCTACAAACTAGTGGATGGTTGTGTAGTCAACCGTTATGCAAAGTTGGGTAGGTTTTCATCTACAATTATGGCTGATAAACCATTGAATATGTTCAGGAATTAGAATGACCTATTAAGTGAAGTTCGATAGAAGATGGTTAATGCCACTACCCCTAACCATAATGCAATCTATGAGGGTAGTCTTAAAGCAAAGTTGACATTAAACTAGTAGAGAAGGAATAGAGGGTAAAAAAGTCTAGATTCTTTGGAAGTTTTGGAGGCAGTGGAATGAATAAGACTAAAAAGATCTTCTATTTGGTTAGAAAAGAAAAGAAGCGGTAGACACCAAATTTTTATTTTTAGCCTTATTTATTATTATTGTAATTGATTAAATGATAGTAAGGGTTTTTAATTATTTTTTTATTTTTTTATTTTTTACAAATTGGTTTCGTTGTTTTCATTTTTATTGCTAAGATATTTTGTATTAAATTTCAGAAAAAGAAAATTTCCACAAAAAGTTGTTTTAATCATCTTGGATTCAATTTGAAAAACAAAAAATATATATAATTGACATTTAAAAAATTTTCAATTTGTTTTAATTTGTTTTTAGCTTTGTTTGTTTACTTAAATTGATTTTTGAAGAAAAAAAACAAAAATGATAAAAAATAATAGGAAAATGTGTGAATAGGTGGGAGCTTGCATGTGGGACAAGTGTCCCTTTATGTCCTTGACAGCACAACACCTAAGGGGTTGGCGTCTAGACACTTGGAGGCCTAAGATTTGAAGGAAAAGAAAAAAACAAAAGAAAAAGAAAGGAAAGGGCGGCTAGAGGTTGAGAGAGCTGAGAGTGGGAGGTAGGGTGAGAGATAGAGAGAACCGAGAGAGAGCTCTCGGCTGAGGAGAAACGGAGAGGAAAAATAGAGGAAAGAAAAAAGAGGCGGCGGACAAGGGGGAGCTGAAAACAGAGGAAGAAAAGGGGAAATCCGGGAAACTTGGGAGAGGGCTTCGGGTGAGGCAAGGAGAAAAAACGCGAGAAAGAGTCAGAGGGAGGAATAACAAAAAAAGAAAAGGGAAGATTCGAATTGAAACAGAGAGGAAGAAAAGAGCTAAGAAGAAAAGAGAGAAAGGCTTCGATTGGGCAAGAAAAAGACAAAAAAAAAACAAAGAAAAAAGGGGAAGCTAAGGGAGACTTCGGCAAGAGAGGGAGAATAGAGCAGAGGAAATTTAGAAAAAACAGAGCAACAAAAAAGGGCAAAAAAACAAGAAGACAAAACAAGGAAAACAGGAAAACAGGAAAATTGGGAGAATGATTTCGAGAGGCAAAACGAGAGAGTGAGCCAGAGAGTAGACGAAAAAAATAAAAATAAAAAGGAGAGGAAAAAGGAAAATCTTTGGCAAAGAAACAGAGCGAAGGGAAACTAAGGAAACAAAGGAATCAATAACTAGTTGTTGTTGCCGCTGCTACCACCAAAATCTTCCCTTGTTATCTGCGAAATTTTACCAAGCAAGAGCACTGTAAATAAGAAACTTACCACTTCCTTAGGTCGCCAATTCAAAATAAGTATAATCTATCCTTTATTTGATCCTATGTGCCCCTATGTGACTTTTGTGTGTGATTGCATGCCTATTAAATGTTTTTATTTCATTTATTTATTTAGGCAATTTAATTGTTTTGGTTTTGTATATTTATTTTATATTATTTGGAAGGTAATTAAATGCCAAATTGTAATAGTTAGGGGGTTCAAGACATGTATTTAGATAGTATATGTAACAGTTAGGTATTTTATTATTTATTTTATTCATTCCCTTTTAGATTGTAGTTAGGACCCCCAAATGTAATAGTTAGGGCTTTATTTGCATTATTCGCCTTGTGTGTTTTTGCATGCTTATGTGTTACGTGTTATCCGCTTTCTTAGCACCTTGCATCTAGATATCATACTTATATGTTATGTGTTTATGTGACATTATGTGTTTACATGCTTTTATTATGATTTACATGATTAGTTAGTTATAATTAATGTGTGACGTCACCACACTAGTTCAACGCTAGTTGTGGCCCCTTTCTCGTCACCACATTAGTCCAACACTAGTTGTGGCCCCTTTTTCTGATTTTTCTCACTAGTCCAACGCTAGTGAGAATTTATAGACATGGGCTAGTCCAACGCTAAACCTTTAGGAATCATTCACACGCTAGATCATGTTTGTGTGATTGCACTACATTTTCATGCATATTTTTACTTTATAGGGTTTTTTTTATCATTTTTGCATGACATTCCCCCTTATACTTATATCCCTTATCCCAAATTCCCCCTTATATTTTTATTCCCTATCCCTACGTGTGAGACATGACGTTAGACTTGCATTTCATATAAAAAAATTAGAGATAGGTTAGTACATTTGTTTGATTAGATTAGGAAATAACCGTCAAATATGGGATATGGATGAGTTTGGCTCTCTAGCCCTAGCACGCTCATATTCCCTCTATTAAAGGGAAAATCTAGTCACGAATCATAGTCCCCCTGCACCCGTTATGATGCATTCCTCTAGGACAAATATATTTGTATAATTATTTTTTCTTTTCTTTTCTTAGAGTCTTATATTTCGCACATTCGTGACCTCTTCAAATAATTACTTTTGGGCATCGTAATTAATACGATTTCCACCAATTAAAATTTGAAAGAGACATGTTGACCCCTATACATTAGGTCTAGGGTCTGCATTCATATAATACGTCCAAATGTGATAAATTTTTAGATTAAAATAAGAAAATTTTTTACTAGCCTTGGTTAGGTTGAAAGGGTGCCTTGGATTTTATCATTGCCTTTCCTTTTTTTAAATGTGACTCCCGAACACTTTTCTCTGATTTTCGAAGACTTAGAGTTGTTTAAAAAGGGTTTTTTTACTTTTTCTTTTAAAATTCATTTTAGGTGACTTGGTACACCTTAACTCCATACCAAGTGGTGACTCCTAATTTTTATTAAAAATCCTTTTTAAACTATTATTTTGGGTCAAAAATCATCGCATTTTTAATCCCCAATTAGGCCCACATTTCTTTATTCATTTCTCTAAAAACAAAAACTCATTTTCACTCAAAATTAAATTAAAAAAAAATCTCATTTTCTTAAAACTTGCTATTTTATTTTAAAAAATGGGGCGCAACAATTGGCGACTCCACTGGGGATTGAGAGTCCGAGCAAATTTGATTTAGTCAATCTTTTTCTTCTTTTAACCTTTTTATATATCACATTTGGAGGTTTAGGGTTGCATTTTTCCTTTTTTAGAATTTTCTTACATCTAACACACAATCGTCTCGATATCCGTGTATGTGGTAGAGATGTGTGTATTTTCTTATGTTTGTATATCGCGCTTGCATTTTTGGGAAGGGGGTAGCCACCCTAGAACCATCACCCGCATTTGATGGTAAAAATCCCTCCCTTCAATAGGGACACTTCATATGTGCATACGCTTTATTTTATAACCCCGCATTCTTTTTTACTTTTAGTGGTTGTCATACCACTCTTCCCTTATTAGGATTAGATCGATCCACTTAGACATGTGGCCGTGGCATAACGTGCGCATAGCAATATCCGAGGGATCACTCGAACCACCGACTCTTAGACTTTGGGATTGATGACCCTTTGCTTTTGGTCTGAAGGTTTGGGAGCCTGAAGCCTTGTCAAGTTTAGTTGCATTAGTAAGCCCCAATCTCATGCATCCATGTTAGAAAGTACCTAGGGTAGAGTCAACCTTACCCGAATAGGAATACTAGGCACGAAGGGAGGGATTCCACCACTCTTTCCTTAAATTTCTTTTCGCTTTTTGTATCATCTAATTGCCCAACATGTTATGTGTTATCTGTTGAACTAACATTTCCTTGTTTTCTCGTTTTTTTTGTATTCACAAACGTTAGAAAATAAGAGATCTGGCATGATTTTTTTTTTAGAACCCACCCTCTTAGATAGGCTATTGCACGTGTAAAATTCCGATGTATTGCATTTGTAGGTTTATAGATGCACATCATTTTAGCCCTACCCTGGCATACAAAGGGTTCCTTAGGTCATGTTTTCATTTCAAATTGTATATTTAATTACTTTAATAAATTGGTATCATGCATAAGCCTTAGAGGGAATGCCATTTAGGGGATCCCGTGCTAGGAATAAGCTACCTTGTGTCTCGGATATGTAATCCACTGAGACTTGCACGTCTATATTTCTTGTACCATCCAAAGGGGTAGTGCATGAGGTAAGGTAGGATCCGATATTTTTCGTGATAATAGAGCAACTTTTGCACATTAGAATATGGGCATCTAACAATCATTTTTTAGCCATTTATCAGAATTGGTAAAAATACCTTGCGTAAAGGACATTAATTTGAAAAAATTCACAAATAATTTTTCATCGTTGAGACGATAAATATGTTGAGGCTAAATCTTGATTTTAGAAGGCTCGTAGACTAATGCATCACAATGATCTTTTTAAACTACCAATGGGTAGACAATTCAATTGATTTTCAAATAAACCATCAAATTCATCCAATCCATTTTGTCAATTCATTAATTTTTAGGACAATCTAGTTATTTTTGAATAAATCATTGACTCCATTTCATCTATTTGATCAATTCGTCCAACAATAAATCATTAACTCAATCCATTCATTCAGTTTTAGGATAATCTAGTCAATTTTGAATAAATCATCAATTTCATTCAATTCATTTGACCAGTTTACCAATTTTTAGGGCGATCCAGTCAATTTTTTTAATAAATCATCAATTTCATCTGATCCATTTGACAACTTAGGGTTTTGATGCCAATTTTGAAACTGAAAAGGCCAGTTGTTTTTGAAAAATCACCCATTGCGTTCATTCCATTTGGATATATTAGGGTTTCAATCCATGTTGAAAAATCGCAATCTCTCCAATAGCAAATTGAAAGCAAATTGATTTGTACGAATTTCTGTGCCAACCAAAATCATTCATTCATTTAGAGGTCTCCAGCTGTTCAATTGGCCAAATATTTCAAAATTATTTTTCACACGAATATTAATAAGTTGATCAGATTCATCAGATATAGTATAGTGCCTACCCTAGAGGATTGCATCATGTCAGGCCTACCCTTGACACAAAAAGGGTCCCCCAATAGGACATGCATCCGAATTACCTCAATATATACTAACTCGTGTCTGTTTCTTTCTTTTCTTTTTGGCAGCAGTTAATCAAAAGGGGAATTTAAATAGGATTTTTCCTAAATTTTCAGATAATTGTAAACATAGCATAGCTACACGAAGAAGTCCCATCATTACACGATCGCGTAGTTGAGTTTCAAGAAATAATGTAAACATGAGTACACATCCTGAGTCGTCTGATAGGCCTGTAACGACATCATCGACTGACCTGGCAAATTTGAGAGCCCAACTGAGCGAGATGTTAAACAAATTCAATAAATTGAGCGAAGAAATGACAACCCAAAGGCACATGATTGACCAATTGGTTGCTAACAGTGGCAGTAACCAAATGAACCCATGTCTATCAACCAACCTGAAATAGAACACCAATCACTTTCTCTGTCCTATACCCAAGTTACCTTTCAACTGTCCTTTGCAGATGTACCCGAAGAGACTTTCACCTACCTCGCTTCCATTTTTCCATATACTTACCCCCACAACATCCAAGTCAACCCGGTCAGCATTCAAATACCTCAGAATTGTCCAGCCCCTCAAGTACCTCATGACACCACTGAGCCATTCATGTTGGATGCTGCCCAAGAAAAAGTTAAAACTGGGGAATCCTCTGCACCAATCGACAAGAATTTGCTAAAGAGGCTGGATCTATTTGATGAATTCATAAGGAAAAGCCAAGGTTTGAGCAAGCAAGGAGGTTTGGATTACAATGAACTGTGTCTTTTCCCAAACATGCAATGGTTGTTGGGTTTCAAAATACCCAAATTTAATAAGTATAATGGAATTGGTAACCCCAAGACGCATTTAAGACTATTTGCAAATAAGTTGGAAAAACCAGTAGATGATGAAAATTTGCTAATACATTTATTCCCCGAGAGTTTGGAAGGCGATGCCCTGGATTGGTATTCCAATTTAAAGCCGAAGAAATGAGAGCAAAGTTGGAATTGTCAACTGCCTTCGTGAGGCAATATGAGTACAATTGTGAGCTTGCTCCGACGAGGACCACACTTGAAGGGATTAAAAGGAAGCCATCTGAGGATCACAAGACTTATGCAAAGCGATGGAGAAAATTGGCTGCCAAAGTGGAACCTCCTATCACCGAGGATGAAATTGTTCGGACTTTTATCAAAACTCATGACCCGCCCTATTTTGTGGAAATTTTTCGAATGACTAGATGCTCGTTTGCAGAAATTGTCAACAAATTGGAGGAATATGATGAGTTTGTAAGAGCGGGAAAAATTGTTAATGTGTTAGCTCTAAAATCGCAATTAGAAACCTTGCAAAATCCAAGCAGCAGTAGCAAGATGCCTCATTTCAAAAAGAAAGATGTGGAGGCCGCATTAGTCTGGGACCAAGGCTTTCTTCCCGACCCAGATTTCAGCAATACCCCACATATTCATCACCCTACCCATATTACCCAAACCCATGCCTTGTTTACCATACTACTATTAACCGTTCTCGACCTCAACCAAACTACACAAATGTACCCACACCACCCGTCCCAATTTTTCAACCCAATCATCAAACTCGACCTCGTCCCCCTTATAATCCAAGACCCATTTAGACAAACAACCGAACTTATCCTCTAAACAGAAAAATCCGAAAACCAACCCCATATTAAACTTTCACCAACTTGGGCCGACCCATCGATCAATTGTATGAGCAACTCAAGGCTGTTGGTAAAATTGGCATGGTACCTCCTCAAACCTACCCTAGGGGCAAACCTGCTGGTTATGATCCCCAAGTCCTTTGTGTGTATCACTCTGGAAATCCTGGCCATTCTACCGGCAATTGTGGGGCACTAAGGCATAAGATCCAAGACATGATTGATACTGGGGACATAATTTTAAGGAAAGAATGTAAGTCAGAGCCGAATGTCAATAAGAACCCTCTTCCTGAACATGGAAACACTTTAGGGGCCATTACCACTGACGACGAGTTTTGAGGAGCTTGCATTGTGTGAGAGAATGAGGTAATTGGAGTAGTCCAAAGCCTTTCGTACATGAAAAAGCCATTCAAAACTGGACTACAAATCTCTTTCCCTCCCGAAGGGAATTTTGGTAAATATAGGGGATTGCCTTTGGCTGTGAGCTATGAAAGAAATCATTCACATTGTTCTTTTTTTTTTTTTTGCATTTTCGTTTTGTAAATAGTTTTGACTCGAAATGTCTTTTCAAATACAAATTTTATGTTAAAAAGCGTATCTTTTGTTAAATAGAGTATGATGACGTTTTGACCTTCATTTGAAATTCAATAAAATGTACAGTTATATATATTGTGTTACTTACACATTCTTTTCAGATGGTCAAGAATAAAATTCTTTGACCTTTTGGATATCACTGTTCCGAAATTTGATAGTAACAATCTCGATATCTCACGAGTGTGAATTTAAATTTCAAAATGAAAAGAGTAGCGAAGAGGCATTCGAAAATATTTCAAAGAGGCTCGAATGGTATAAAGAGAAACTCAAACCGAATTGGGGTCAAGATTAAGGAAATAAAGCAGTGATTACTTGATGAGAAGCAGATAAATGCAGTCCGTCACGGTCAATATTATCAAAAGAGAAGGATTGGCCCGTGCTTACCATAAAAGGGTCAAATCATGACTATTTAGACGAGGAAACGAAGTATTGAGGTGGCTTTTGTCAGTGCAAAATGAGGCCAAAGGAAGAGTTTGCCGCAAACTGGCAAGGTTCTCTTATTATCAAAAAGGTATTGCCTGGAAGAGCACTTGTTCTAGTAGAAATGAATAGACAAATTTTCCCTTAGTCGTTCAATTCGGATATGTGTAAGAAATTTTTTATCTGATAAATAGAAGTTTTCTTTTAGGGTTAATGTGAAGAATGGAATGAAAGTCAGGTCTTCTTCTTTTCCCATTGAGACATTTTATCCCTAGTTATCCCTTTTGAACCTTCAGAATAAATCATTTTGTTTGACAACCCCTGAGGATCGCAAACCCCACACTATGGCAAATTTAGTTTTGAAAAAGGAAAAGAGAGGAAAAACCCCACAATGGGGCAAATTCAATTTTTTTTTTAAGGAAAGCCGAAACAAAAGAAAAAGAACAAAAGAAAACCTCAGTTAAAAAAATAAATTGGGGCAAGTTGTGAACATTTCAAAGGAAGAATGGAATGATGAAAAAGAAAAGAAAATGAAAAGAACCTCAGTTAAGAATAAACTGGGGCAATTTTAGTAGGGTTAATATGAAGATGTGACCTCAGGTGATCTAAACACTTTTGAAATCTGCCTTCAAGCCTTAACCTTTCTTAGCACTTCACTTGACCACATTACAAAAAACTGAAAGCCCTGGCTTCCGTTCTTTGCATCACCTCTTTTAAAGAAATTTTCTAAGTCACATGGCAAATGATGTCAATAGACCTTTATCCATTTTGTAAGAGAAGGTTTGTCGTACTGATGCCATCATTTCTTAAAACATATTTCTCAGTTTATAAGGGCTATCGGTAGGATTTGTTCATCAGGTGAAAACCCGAAGGACACCTTGAAAAAAGAAAAGAGAGATAAAGAGAAAGAGAAGAGAACAAAAAAAAAGGAGACAAACAAAAATGAAAATGAGAAAATGAGAAAAAGAAAATAAAAAAGTGGAGTGGTAGCCTTAGTGAAAACTCAAAAAGGTGCTAAGGTAAGGTTTCATAAGAAAAGACGAGCTTGGAATGAAATGGCTGGAGATTCAGTTCATTGGAATTTCTTTTTATATTGTGGTTCGGTTACCAAGCATTGAACTCCGGAGGAATGATATCAAAAGGGTCAAACGTGACATTTTGTTCAAGAATCAAAGTATTTTGATTCATCAAGCGTAAATTGTTAAGTTTGCATGTTTATTTCTCTCAAATTAATTTTCTTTCAAAATAAATGATTGTTTTCATGTTACTGAGATTTTCATCACTGTTGTTTTATAGTCTCCTTTATCTTTTTGGATTTATCAAATGGCAATCTCTGTGATTTATTGAAGTTACCTGGATACCAAAATTGCCTGGATACCAAGTGTTTTGTCAAGTTGAGGAAATATGATACGGTTCGCAGAGTGAAGTTGAGTTTTCGCTACATCGGAGAAAAACGCTCAAGTACTCATGTTTACATATTTCTTGAAGAAAGGGGTTGATCGAATGGTGGTGGCATTATCTGTTATTATGATTATTTCTATTTTTTTCAGGTTCGAATACCAAAAAGCAAAAACTGGGGCAAATTTTTTATAATTGTGGAGTGTCACCCAAGAATTGAAGGATTTGGACCGAGGAAGAGGTGAATCAAACTTTAAGGAGGAGCAACCATGCCATAACGCAAATTGAATGATCGGTTGCACAATAATTGGTTAAAACTGGGGCAAATTATTTTTGAAAAGATTCTCCCGAAAAAAAAATCAATCAAATCAAACTTAATTTCTTGTTGGCGATGTCTCAGTGTCTGCCACGCACCTTTCTATCCCCCCTTTTTGTCAATCACATTTAATTACTTGACCAATTTGACATTAAGACCGTCTTATCGTGGTTGGAATCTTAGCAGGTTTGGGAGTATCCCACTGACCGTTTTATTGAGTTGAATTTGGAATCTTGGCAGGCTTGGGAATATCCCACTGACCGTTTTATTGAGTTGAATTTGAAATCTTGGCAGGCTTGGAAGTATCCCACCGACCATTTTATAGTATTGGATTTGGTTGAATTTGGAATCTTGACAGGCTTGGGAGTATCCCACTGACCGTTTTATTGAATTGAATTTGGAATCTTAGTAGGCTTGGGAGTATCCCACTGACCGTATTATTGAGTTGAATTTGGTTTTATTGAGTTGAATTTAGAATCTTGGCAGGCTTGGGAGTATCCCACTGATCGTTTTATTGAGTTGAATTTGGAATCTTGGCAGGCTTAGGAATATCCCATTGACCATTTTAGAGTGTTGGATTTGATTGTTAGATTTGGAATCTTGGCAGGTTTGGGAGTATCCCACTGACCATTTTATAGTGTTGGATTTGATTGTTAGATTTGAAATTTCGACAGGCTTGGGTGTGTCCCACTAACCGTTCTATCATGTTGGACTTAAAATTTCGGTAGGCTTGCGTGCGTCCCACTGACCGTTCTATCATGTTGGATTTGAATGTTGGCAGGCTTGGGTGTGTCCCACTGACCGTTCTATCGTGTTAAATTTGGAGTCATGGCAGGACCGAGTTTTATCCCGCTGACCTTTTCATATTTCAATTCAAGGCAGAATAAATACAAGTAAGTATTTGGTGTCTACGTGTTTGTCTTGAATTTCCTCGAAACTCAAACAAAGAGGGGCAAGCTGTAGACGCCAAATTTTTATTTTTAGCCTTATTTATTATTATTAATTTTTATTGTAATTGATTAAATGATAGTAAGAGTTTTTAATTAATTTTTTTAATTTTTTATTTTTTACAAATTGGGTTCGTTGTTTTCATTTTTATTGCTAAGATATTTTGTATTAAATTTCAGAAAAAGAAAATTTCCAAAAAAAGTTGTTTTAATCATCTTGGATTCAATTTGAAAAACAAAAAATATATATAATTGACATTTAAAAAATTTTCAATTTGTTTTTAACTTTGTTTGTTTACTTAAATTGATTTTTGAAGAAACAAATGATAAAAAATAATAGAAAAATATGTGAATAGGTGGAAGCTTGCATGTGGGACAAGTGTCCCTTTATATCTTTGACAACACAACACCTAAGGGGAAGGTGTCTAGACACTTGGAGGCCTAAGATTTGAAGGAAAAGAAAAAACAAAAGAAAAGGAAGGGAAAGGGCGGCTAGAGGTTGAGAGAACTGAGAGTGGGAGGTAGGGTGAGAGATAGAGAGAACCGAGAGAGAGCTCTCGGCTGAGGAGAAACGAAGAGGAAAAATAGAGGAAAGAAAAAGGAGGCGGCGAACAAGGGGGAAAAGGGGGAGCTGCAAAACAGAGGAAGAAAAGTGGAAATCTAGGAAAATTGGGAGAGGGCTTCGGGTGGGGCAAGGAGAAAAAATGCGAGAGAGAGTCAGAGGGAGGAATAACAAAAAAAAAAGAAAAGGGAAGATTCAAATTGAAACGGAGAGGAAGAAAAGAGAGAAAGGCTTCGATTGGGCAAGAAAAAGACAAAAAAAACAAAGAAAAAAGGGGAAGCTAAGGGAGACTTCGGCAAGAGAGGGAGAACAGAGCAGAGCAAAACGAGAGAGTGAGCCAAAGAGTAGATGAAAAAAAATAAAAAAAAGGGGAGGAAAAAGGAAAATCTTCGGCAAAGAAACAGAGCGAAGGGAAACTAAGGAAACCAACAACTACTTGTTGTTGCCGCTGCTACCACCAGAATCTTCCCTTGTTATCTGCGAAATTTTACCAAGCAAGAGCACTGTAAATAAGAAACTTTCCACTTCTTTAGATCGCCAATTCAAGAGAGGTATAATCTATCCTTTATTTGATCCTATGTGCCCCTATGTGACTTTTGTGTGTGATTGCATGCCTATTAAATGTTTTTATTTCATTTATTTATTTAGGCAATTTAATTATTTTTGGTTTTGTGTATTTATTTTATATTATTTGGAAGGCAATTAAATGCCAAATTGTAATAGTTAGGGGGTTCAAGACATGTATTTAGATAGAATATGTAATAATTAGGTATTTTATTATTTATTTTATTCATTCCCTTTTAGATTGTAGTTAGGACCTCAAATGTAATAGTTAGGGATTTATTTGCTTTTATTTACCTTGTGTGTTTTTGCATGCTTATGTGTTACGTGTTATCCGCTTTCTTAACGCCTTGCATCTAGATATCATGCTTATGTGTTATGTGTTTGTGTGACATTGTGTGTTTACATGCTTTTATTATGATTTACATGATTAATTAGTTATAATTAATGTGTGACGTCACCATACTAGTCTAACGCTAGTTGTTGCCCCTTTCCCGTCACCACACTAGTCCAACACTAGTTGTGACCCCTTTTTTTTTATTTTCTCACTAGTCCAATGCTAGTGAGAATTCATAGACATGGGCTAGTCCAATGCTAGACCCTTAGGAACCATTCACACGCTAGATCATACTTGTGTGATTACACTACATTTTCATGCATATTTTTACTTTCTAGGGTTTTTTATCATTTTTGCATGACATTCCCCCTTATACTTATATCCCTTATCCCAAATTCCCCCTTATATTTTTATTCCCTATCCCTATGTGTGAGACATGATGTTAGACTTGCATTTTATATAAGAAAATTAGAAATAGGTTAGTACGTTTGCTTGATTAGATTAAGAAATAACCCTCAAATATGGGATAAGGACGAGTTTGGCTCTCTAACCTTAGCACGCTCATATTCCCTCTATTAAAGGGAAAATCTAGTCACGAATCATAGTCCCCCCGCACCTGTTATGATGCATTCCTCTAGGACATGTATATTTGTATAATTATTATTTTCTTTTCTTTTCTTAGAGTCTTATATTTCGCACATTCTTGACCTCTTCAAATAATTATTTTTGGGCATCGTAATTAATACGATTTGCACCAAATGAATTTGAAAAAGACATGTTGACCCCGATACATTAGGTCTAGGGTCTGCATTCATATAGTATATCCAAATGTGATAAATTTTTAGGTTAAAATAAGAAAATTTTTTACTAAATTATGCAACTAGCCTTGGCTAGGTTGAAAGGGTGGCTTGGATTTTATCCTTGCCTTCCATTTCTTTAAATGTGACTCCCAAACACTTTTCTCTGATTTTCAAAGACTTTGAGTCGTTTAAAAAGGGTTTTTCTACTTTTTCTTTTAAAATTCATTTTAGGTGACTTAGTACACCTTAATTCCATACCAAGTGGTGATTGCTAATTTTTATTAAAAACCATTTTTAAACTATTATTTTAGGTCAAAAATCGTCGCATTTTTAAACCCCATTTAGTCCCACATTTCTTTATTCATTTCTTTAAAAACAAAAACTCATTTTTCACTCAAAATTAAATCAAAAAATCCCAATTTCTTAAAACTCGTTATTTTATTTTAATGGGGCGCGACAGAAGCCACTGATTGAAGCAGATCTTCCGTTTGGTTAGGAAATAAAAGAAGCCATTGACTGGTGCACCAATTAGTGCAACCCAAGGAACCAAATCAAACGTGCCTAAGTACAACTATTTCTGTGGCCGTGATAGTCGAGAATATAGGCACAAGAATGGCACTAATTTTAGTTGTAGACAAACTAGATATATGGCAAGAAATTGTTTTTACTAAAACAATAGTGCCTCAAACATTAACAAATCGATTAATCCTAAAACTAAGATCTATGTTAGGGTTCACGACAAGAAAGATTGTGGAATGATAGCTTGACAACATAGTGACATGTACAATCCCTTGTTAGTTTAAATGTTTATATGCTTTTCAATTGTTTTATATCACACTCACTCATGTCTAGAGAATTTTTTTGCATCATAGGATGTTAACTATGAAAATTTTAGTGAACCTTATAGAATTCTGCACCCAATAATCGTATAGTGATGCTTTTTGGCAGAATAAAGATTCATAAAAGAATCAGGGAATAGAAAGTTTTTAGGCTAGTCTTCTACCATTAAAAAGTTTAAGGCTTCAATTAATTTTTACAAAAATTTTTATAACCTATTGTAAATAGCAATTCAATCCTAAACAATTGCTCATGGACATATTTTTACATGCCTTCTACTTTGAAACGATATTTTTCGTTATTTATGTAAAAGGCCACAAAAATCAAGGTAGCTAATGTCATCTATATTTTGGCTATTGAAACCTTTTCATAGTATTTTTGTTTTTTTCACTATAAAATGTTTTGAAGCAAAAAGTCAACAAAAAATGTCAATCAAATTATTTTTCACATTTTGAACTCTTTTCTAATTCCTTTTTTTGGGGGATGGACTAGGGACCTAGATGCAGAAAATTCGAACCCTGAGTTGGATTTTTCTCCTTTCAAGAGAAGGGTAGGTATTTATTTTTAATTCATGATTAAAATAAATTGTGATTCTATCAATTTGTTGTCTTATCATTCGAGGGATTCATATTTTGAACAAAATTTTGGATACGGCTACAAGCACATCTATGAGAAAATTATTATATTTGAGTGAAAAAAGTATAATCATAGCAGAATAAAATTATAATACAATTTGACAAATAATCATATGCAATAATTATGATTATAGAATATTAAAAATTATTTTTCAACAAATCTCTAACTATATTTCTTATCTTACTTAAATATGGAGAAAAAATTACCAATCACTATATAACCTCTTCTATTATCCTAATGATTAGTGATTTATGCCAAAAACAAATTTTATTAATTTATAAAACAAAAGTATGGTTGATATTAGTTGTTAGTTAATGATTGTTACATTTAGTACATTAGTTTTTGGCCTAAATCCCGAACAATTTATCAATAACTAAAATGAACATATCCCTAGGAAAGTTTAACTAACTAATAAGTCAGAAAGATTTATACAATCTGAATAGGTCCTTAATATAACTTTCTCAAGCAAATTGAGAAAAGTAGTTTATACAATGTTTGGGTACTATCCCTCATTTAAAAGACTAAATTTGGTAAGGATAAGTGAAATGAAATATCTAAAGTTTAATTCCCTTTTCCCTAACTTATATAAAACTAGGACACATGCCCACGCGATGTGCAGGAATAGGGTGTCCTTGCTGTGTTTGAAACTTATATTTGGAGTCTAAATTTGGAACTTATATTCAAGATTAATTTTAAGAGTTGTACTGTTGAATAAGTTGAAAGTTGAAAGTTGAATTGAAGATGGGAAATAGTTCTCACTAATTCTATTTGAGAGAGTCGATATTTTATGGTATAAAGTTAAATAACATAAATACTTAAAGAGTGAGTATTTAAGATTTGAATAACATATTCTATCTTTGAATTTGTTTATCTTCGTACCTCTCTCCAACTCCATTCTATCTTTAAATTGAGTTTTTATGAATGAAACTAATAAAATAGGGTGATTACGTTGTCTTGTTTAGTATTTAATGTATATAAAAGTCAAAAAAATGTATTCAATTTTGAATTATATCTAAACAAGAAATAACAAAGACAATACTAAGGAAAAGTTTGAATTAACTGCATACATTTCAACAAAGTTATAAGAATTTTACTCATAGATCACTTTCATCTTATAATGTTCATCATGCTACTCCTCTAGATTTTGTTTCTCAGTGTTGGTGTTTGCTAATCATCCTCTCATACTAATAGTATTTTTTTAATTGGTATACAAGAAATAGTATAAATAGCTTGAGATCCAATATAATTTAAATAGTTAATTATAGATTGTATATGTTTGAAATAGTTTCAAACCATCTAAAAAAGGTCAAAAATACTCTTAATGTTTAATAGAAGATATGTTGGACAAATGAAATACAACTACAACACCAAAACACTTCGTCTCAGCAACGTCTTCATTAATCAACTTCTCCCCATGGTTTTTCATCACATGAGAAATTGTAAAAATTTTCAGAGAAAGAATATAAGCATGATGAGAAATAAAATCTAGCACTATTTTTATAACTCAATTGCTATGAACATAAGACAAAAAAAAAACAAAAAGGAAAAAAAGCAACTTACAAAAAGCCAACAATAAAATAAAAATTGTAGATATCTTTTTAGTAGGGATGAAGCAATTTTGATCTTCATCTAGGACATTGCAAGCTTCTTTAAATTTCTCCTCATAATTAATACTTTTCACACATATTAATATGAATCAATATCTTTCATTTGGCTAATCACTCAATAAATCTCAATTTCAAAATATCCTACATATAATATCTATTTAGCCCATATAAGTTTGTATAAATTACAATTAACCCCACTTATGTTTTATTTATTTATTTATTTTGTATATATCCAAATAATTCCCTTAGACCCTTGTTCTAAGATAATACTGATATCTAACTAACAATACTATGGAGGATGCTTTCTGTCAAATTTCTATTTTGCACATATTTACAAAAAGGTTAATTAGATATTTTGAAATGTAAGAATAGGTCTATAAAAACATGCAATACCATTGGATAATTATTAGTAATTTATCCTATAAAATACTTGTTTGCATTTCTTGATCAGCACTTAAATTAGATACTTAAACAGATCAATCAAACACTGTTCGTCATTAATACTGGTCATTAAGGACAGTCTTTTCAACACTGCTCGTCAATCAAATAGATCTCAAACAAAGTCTTCAAGTCCTGATCCTACGGTTGAAACCCAAGCAAGTGATTTGTAAGAATTTGTATTCACCATACTTATACTGATATTACTTTGGTCTTGATAGAATTTTGTTTGACATATCTGATGGTATTGGTACCTAAACATTGATGTTACCATGACATATTAGTTTGACCTTTTGATCATTGATGTAAGGCCCAAAGACAACCTAAGAGGGGGGTGAATTATGTTGATTAAAATCTTAATCAAATTTATGCACTTTTTCTTTAATAAAAATTTACCTTCTTTTCTAATAATGATCAACCAAGTAGATTAGAAGAAGATATCAATGTTGATTAGAAAAACAAGTATAGATAAGCAATGAGAATTTTATTAAACAAAAAGAATAAGATAGAATATCAAACCGATTGTCTACCAAGTTTTCCTCAAACTTGAAGACCAATCACTAGATTGAGCAACTTCTCTTTGATGAAAGATGATCAACTAGATGTACAATGGAGGGAGCACTTCCTCCTTGCCCTAAGTCTCACTTAGTCAAGTTAAGAAGTTTTACAATCACTCAGATAACCCTCAACGAAGCTACACTAATGAAACTTTCAACCACAAGAGAAATGCTCACAAGAAATTCACACCACTTGGAGAACAAATCTTGTTTTGGAGACTATTTTCTAGCTAAAATATCTCTTGAGATCTTGTAAACAAAGTGTGCAAAAGTCTGTTCTTGGTTCAGAACAGTTTGTATTTAAAGGGGATCAAAAATGAGATTCATTAATGCTTCCAACGGATAGAAGGCAGATGAAGAGTCAGCTAGCCGTTGGGGCTGTCGGACGTCCGACGACCAAATCATCGTCTGAACCTATCGTCCGAAAACAGTCAAATTGTAGTTTGGACGTCCGATGTGTTTTTATCGTCCGACAGCATCAGCATCCGATCGTCGACAGAGAGTTGGCAAGTCTTCTTGGAATTTTTCGGACGTCCGATGCGGTTGATGTGCGTCCGAGGCGAGCGTCCGATCCTTTCGGACGTCCAACGCTTCCATATGAGCGTCCGACAGAGCTTCCTTCTTGATGTTTTTTATCCTTTCGGACGTCCGACATCTTCCTTTAGGACGTCCGACATGAGTGTCCTGTTTTTATTTCTTCATTTGATTGGTTTTCTTTCCTTGACATCATTGTATCTGATTCTCTAAAAAGCAAAAACACTTATTTTTGAAGAAAATTAAATAAATATTTCAAAGTGCTTTGTGATCATCAAAATCAAGAATAATATTCTCTCCCTTTTTTATGATGACAAAACAATGGTTTGAAATGGAATTTGATTACAAATAGACTCCCCCTTTCTCAATAGGCAGAAACTCCCCCTTACTTAGTCAATCGTAGAACAAAAAATTGAAACAAACTCCCCCTCACTTGGCTGCACCACAAATTTATTTAATCATTCAACAATAGTTAAGCAAACGACAATTTAAACATCCAGCAACCAATTCATCACATCAAATTCTCTTCAAATATCTCTTCATATCTTATCTCTCCCCCTTTTTGTCATCACAAAAGTCAAAAGGTAGAGAGACAATGCAAGAACTAGTAACATCCAAAAAAAAAAAACATCCATCATGAAAAAGAGCTAAACATCCATAACAAAATAGCTTACGAACATCACACATATTACAATTACATATCCAGTTTTGAGCGAAACAAAATTTACCATCAAAATCACAGAAACAAAAGAGTCTGCTACAACCAACTATCATTCAGCAAATAAAAACAGTTAACCAGAATGCAAATGATCCTAATAGGACTAGTGATCCTAAATGATAAGTTAAGAGGATCCAGGCGTCCTTCGAGTAAGCTGATACTGAGAGAGATCCTCCTCCTCAGTGTCTTCATCATCTTCAGCAACTTCATCCACTGGTTTCTTGCCTTTATCAGATGTGGAAGGATCATGTGGTGCCACGGGAGTGGAGGTAAGGTCTATAGGAGCAGGACTCATAAAGTGAACAGGGGCGGATGAACTTGGATCATTGGAGCGTGGCTCCTTGCCAGGAAGGACTTCCTCAACCACTGGTGGGGGAAAAAGAAGATTCTTTTTATCTAGGAAGTCAGCTTGTTGCTGGGATGACATGGTGAGCATGAGACCATGTTCAAGAAGCAGAACATGTTGCTTAAGGTCTCGAAAGAGCTCAACCACCTCAGAATTTGAAGAAGAAGATGCCTTAGTGGCAGTCTTCCTAGGATGAATAGAGGTCAGTGGAACAGAGGATGGAGTGTGAAGTGGATCATGTGTAACCTTAGATCTAGGTTCATTAGATGTGTCCCCCTTATAAGCCCACATATTATCCACAAGGACAAGATTTTTGTGCTCAAAATAGGCCTTAGTAAAGGCAGAAGAAGATGTTTCTTTGGGACAAACACCAAGAATGGGTACTTTGTAAAACTCAAAAATTTTCTGAAGAAATTTTTCATATGACAGTTTTCTGCGAGAATCAGTGACATAGCGAAATAAAAATTTACACATGACAAAGCCAAAGTCAATGCGAATTTTTTCTCGAAAACAGTAAAAAGATACAGTTCCATCTTATTTGCATCTGTCCTATGACCATCAGTAGGTACAAGCAAATTTGAAATGATTGAGAAAGTAATAAGATTCACAGGAGCAAGATCATTTAGTTTTGCATCAGAAGGGGCAGAAAACTTCCTTTTAAAATAGGACAACATTTTAGCACCATCAAAATGATTATCAGCAGTGGGATGCCCTTCATAAGAAAAGAAATTTACAATTTTACTTTTGCATCCACGTTCAATAGTAGTGTTTAAAACTGCATTCACAACATCAGGATCAAACACTAAATCTACCCCATTTACCCTGGACATAATTTCAGTGTGATCAGTGCCTTTCCTAAGATTGGCAAAGAATTGATACAGCATTTCAGGGTAATAAACATTAGGCATGGAAATGATATGTGACCATTTCTGGAATTCAAAAAGATTAAGAATTGACTCTAAACCAATCTTGCGGAATTCAGAAGGATTAATGGTTCGTTGAGAAATGAAACCTTTCTGGGTTATCAGAGAATGTTTTTCTTTGGCATCAGCATCAAAGAATGTGGAGACGGTGGTTGATTGGGAAGGCTGTTGAGATGAAGTTCCTTGTCCGGATTCAGGCTGAGCGGAAGGTCGGGAAGGTTGAGTCTTTACTGCTCCCCTTTTGAAGCGTTTGGATGATCTTACTACCCTAGGAGACTCCACATCTTCATCCCTGAGTGTGTGCTTGCGTCCGGCAGAAACTTTTCCTCCTCTTAGATTCACCATTGTGTGAAATGTGTGAGATGTAAGATGCGAATGATGCACACAGAGGTATGGGAGTGAATCACATAAGAATTTTGGGTTAAAGAAGTCTTGAAGATGATTGAGCAGAGCAGTTATGAGAAAGTAGGGTTTTGAGGGAGATTTGGGAACTTTCGAAATGTGATGAGATTTGGTGAAAAGATCCGAAACACGAACTCGCAATGATCAGGAGAGGTTTTTAGTTGAGTCAATTTTGGAATGAGTGCATCAGAAAAGCATGAATTGACTGTGAGAAGAATAGGGGTTTCCGTATGAGTGAGACGAGAAGAAAAGAGTTCTGAAGCAAATGAGGAGGGAAGTCACTTTAAAAAGTGAACCGTTGCACTTTCGGACGGCCGAACATAGTCGTGCGTCCGACGGTTACGTCCGAACAGATGTTTTCTGGAAAACTGGCTGAAGAACATCATCGGACGTCCGTTCATCTGCCTTAGGACGTCCGAAAGCTTTGAACAGAAAAATTTTAAGATAATTTTTCGATTATCCCTAATTTTGATTTTAGATGAATGAATTGATCCAATGGCAAAGCTTTTGTAAAAATATCAGCAATTTGATCTTTAGAACAAACATAATTTACACATACTTCACCTTTTTGAACAAGATCGCGAATAAAGTGGTACTTTATATCTCTATGCTTTGTCCTAGAATGTTGAATTGGATTTTTGGTCAAATTGATAGCACTAGTATTATCACAGAATATAGGCATGCATTCATATGACAATCCAAAATCATTCAAGGTATGTTTCATCCATAAAAGTTGATTACAACATGCACTAGCGGCAATATATTCCTCTTCGGTTGTAGACAAAGAGATTGCATTTTGTTTTTTTTGCTAAACCAAGAAACTAAGCAATTATCAAGAAAGTGACAAGTTCCACTAGTACTTTTTCTGTCCACACGACAACCACCAAAATCCGCATCCGAATATCCATATAGAGCAAATTCACTAGATCTAGCATATCAAAGATCATAGTCTAATGTACCTTTCTGTGAAGACTCGTAAAAACTATTATTTTATGCCTAATTTATGGCTTAATAAATTATTTAATTGGGTTTTATTTCCAAGGAATATTTTCTAGTGTTATTAGACCTAAATACATGGTAATGTAATTTCGTTATATTTTTAAAATGATTCGTTTCAAAAATTAATTTACTAGAGCGCGTTTAGTAAAAATAGTGAATAGTACTTGGAGATTTTATCCGCGTAGTAGCACAATAAGCTTGGAATATTGGAGACTTGTACTATGGTCCTAAAATAGGTAATCTTATGAATAAATATTCAAGTGATAGTTAGTAGTGCAATCGTTATAAGAATTTTTCGAAAGTTTCGCGTTATAGCGGTAAAATTGACGGTACGCGTTTTCACACGCGCAACTTCATTTGAGGGACTTTAGACCCTTATTTCGGGACAATTAAGAGTGAATAATATTTACATGAATATATATGCATTGGAGGTTTAGTGCACTAGCGAACCAAACGCGCGAGAAAAATCGAGTCCAAACGCATCCTAATTGCACTATTTCAAGTTGACTTTGAGATGGGTTTTGCACCACACAATGAATCTTACTTAGGAAGCCACAATTGAACCAACACCTTCTCTCTCCTCACTTCATTTGGCCGTGCAACAAGAAAGGAGAAGAGCTCTCCGTTGTTCTTCATTTTTCATCTTCAATCCATGCACCAAAATTCATCCAAATCACACCAAACTTGGAGACCACTTAGCAAACCCCTTGGAGATTATATCTAGCTAAGGAAGAGGGGAGCTTTCACGGTTTCTTGGAGCTTCAAGAGGGCCGAAAATTCTGACCTTGCAAACCAAAGGAGTAGGTAATGATCAACCCATGGATTCTTATCTTTTGGAGATTATATGGCAAGATTAAGCTCATGCATGCACTTAGTTACTTGATTATGGTGTAAAAATGTGATTGTGGGCTCTTGGAATTCCCACACTTGGGTTGTTGTTGCTGATGTGATAATTAATGGTGATTATATTGTTGGTTTAGTGATTATAATGATGCATTAGTGGTGGGTAATTAGTAGGAACTTCATTGGGTGCAAGAAGCAAAAACTTCCGATTCTACCCATGTTTTATTCGGCCATTTTAAGGCCAGTTTTTAATGAACTAATGGCTTGAACTGGATGCTTATATGATGTATTAGAGGTGTGGAAAATTTCATTGAAAAATAACGAGGTTTGAATGGGCAAATGAATTTTTTTAGAAACCAGCAAATCTGGAAACTGATTCGCGTATGACTCCGACCAGCAGTAGTATTTTGGCTATAACTCTGTCCTCGGATGTCGAAATCATGTGCCGTCGGTGGCGTTTGAAACTAGACATTCCTAGCTTTAATTTGGTATATAATGCACGTTCTGATTCTTTGTGAGCAAGCCGAATCAAATGTTTTAAGTTCGCTGTCCTGTTGCTCTGTTCATCTGGAATGAAGTGTACAGGCAGCAACTTGATGCCCGATTTTGAACCAGATGGGTGCCGAATTTGGAAACGATTTCTTCTGTGATATTTTACCTCTATGAATTTATTTTCTAACGGCATAAGCCATGCTCGATTTCGAGCTATATTGACTGAGTTGTGACTGAAACAAGTGGACTGCTCTGTTTTGGAAAACCCTAATGTTTGGACTGGTTTGGAACCAAATCTTGGAGTGAACTTGTTAGTTGATGTTTTTGATATTAAACACTTACCAAATATATTATGGGTGTATCTTAGACCCTTATTTCACAAATGAACCATGGTTGGATAAATTTCTTGGTTAGACGATTGGAAATTGGGAAATGCAAGTCAAAGGCAGATTGCCTTAGGATTTTTCTTGAACTTTGGTGGGCTAATTAACTACCTTGCCGAAGGTATTTTTCCTCGAAATTCGATAGAGAGATACTTTCCATATAGTATTGAAATACTGCCAATTTTGGTGCCAATTCAAGTTCGTTTCGATACCCAATTAAATTACTAAAGTTAGAGGTTCAAATCTGGAAAATTCTCATCCAGTCTTGAATTTGCTCAACTTTGAGCTACCGTATCTTGGTACTCGAAACTCCGATTCTTGATCCGCTTGTTTTGTTATAAACTTCACTTGCAACACTAATTAAGCTACAAATTTCAGAGGCCGGTTTGCAACGTGTGAATCGTGCCGAATTTTCAAAGTTGGCCGAAATCCAACTTAATTCTGCCATGAAAACCAACCCTGCGTCTTCAAGCTCATTTTTGACCACTTTTCACTTCGATTCATGGAAAAGTGTCTCCTAGGAACTTATAGTACTCTCTAAGAGGTTTCCAACGGTATAAAGTTTTCCAATTCTCGACTTATACCGAGCGAGTTACGATTTTTCAAAGATTCATCATAAAACTGGAAAATTTTCCAATTCAAAGAAATAGAGTTTTTCAAAAACTCTTTATTCTTTTGATATTCTTAAACGTTTTGCTTACGATTTTCATGATAAAAACTCAAATAAAATTGTACACAATAAAAGGCAAGTTGAACCTCGATTTACGTGTAATTGAGGTTCCTTTTTACGAAATAATCCTTAGATTGTACTAATGTACAATCTTCTTGATAAGTGGGTTAATTGTATGATTATTCGCTATTAAATTGCCAGGCGCGCAAGGAGACCTTCAAGAGGATCTCACCGCGAACACTTGAACTCCCAGAAAATAATTCTTATTGAATTGATCGATGAGTGTCAAGTGTGTGAAATTTGATACTTGCTTATTTGTGTAATTGTTGGAATTTTAAGAAAATGGGGACGGGTGCGTACTTTATCGTACCTATTCTAATTTCAAATGAATGAATGAAATGTATTGAATGAATGAATGAAATGCAATGTTATGTCATGAATGCATGTGTCGTTGGAGTGAACCTCCTCGACTTTCAAATGAATGGGGGACGCCCAAACTCATAGGCCGACCCTAGACTCGAGCCAGCAATGGGCTTGGTCGGGGACTTGGGCGAGCCATGAGATATATATATAAGCTCGACCTAATGAGAGGTCTTGCTTGGCATACTCGTGCAGTATCGCCTTATAATAGACTTGTGGGCCCTTGGGGTGTACGGTAGACGGAGGAAAGTAAGTGGTGATCTACGGAAATGGAAATACCGACCCGGTTGACAGGAGGGTCAATGCGGGAAGGTATACGAATGACAACGGCAGATCGAGTGGAACTTAGCTCCTGAGAGCTACTATATCCTTGAATTGTTTCTGATTACCTTTCATGTTTGATTGATTGATTATTGAAAAGACATGGCTTTATTTATTAAATTTGGGATTGTTATTTGACTAAGTGCTTGCATGTGTGTTCTTGGCCTCACGAGCGTTTAGCTCACCCTATAGTTTTGTTTTCCTTAATAGGACCGACTCTTGGAGAAATATGGAGAAACCATCCGTTGTAATTTTGTTAAGACTCCTGTTATATATTTTGACTAGGCCCTGGTTTGGGTTGTACTTTTGGAAATTGTAAACTTGAAAAGTTTGGGCCCTGATGTGTACTTTGAATTTAAGTCGTTTCATGATTACCCGATGTACTGGTTATACATTAAATGACTTATTAAGCTTGAACGCTTCCGCATTATTGTATTCATGTTGCTCTCATCGAAGTGTTTCGTTCGGTTTGAATTTGGATGGAATTGCTTGAGTTCTGGCGTGAGCTGGGCAGGCGTCCGCGGATACCCTTTGGTCCGCCTTAGGGAGATGTGGGGCGTCACACTTTCAAATACCTAAAAATTCTTTTAACAGCATTTAAATGTGATTCTTTTGGACAAGATTGAAATCTAGCACACAAGCAAACAGCAAACATAATATCAGGTCTACTTGCGGTTAAATAAAGTAAGCTTCCAATCATACCTCTATAGTGCTTTTCATTCACATGTTTACCTTCTTCATCTTTGTCAAGTTTTGTTGAAGTGCACATTGGAGTTCCAACTTGCTTTGAGTCCTCTATGCCAAATCTTTTCAGCAATTCCTTAGTGTATTTTGCTTGATTTATGAAAATGCCCTCTATGGCTTGATGTATTTGAAGTCCAAGGAAGAAATTTAATTCTCTCATCATACTCATTTCAAATTCACTTTGCATAATGGTGGAAAAATCCTTGCATAGATACTCATTAGTAGCACCAAAAATAATATCATCTACATATATTTGCACAATAAGGAGATCATCTGCATATATTAGCATTGTGTCTAACTACCCACATGCATTTCATCCCTTTGTTCAGATTTCTTTTCACATAGCAATCTCCTTTCAAATGCCTTTTTTGACAACAAAAACCACACATAATGGAAGAATCCTTAACATGTAATGGTTTGACATATCTCAATCCACTTCTTCTATATGTTGTGAAACCATGTACATTTTTGTTATGTGCTAATATTTTTTGATGAGCAGTAAGAAAGGTAGATGACATGTTCTTTTTGAGAAAATCTTGCTTTCTTGCTTTTAAAGTCTCATCCAAGTTGTCCATTCTTTTTTTCAAATCACCATGTCTTTCCTTCATCATTTCACAAATACTTGTCTTTCTATCAAACTCATTTTGAACATCAAATTCGGCTCTTACAAGACATTCATTGTCAGTCTTTAGTTGTTTATTTTGTTTAAAAAAACTTGCATTTTCATGAATAAAAAAAGTAATTTTCTGTTTTAGCTGCTTGTTTTTATCATAAAATTCCTTCAAGGTATTATGCAATTTTTCAACAAAGGATTCAAGATCATCATCTTCTTCATCATCACTTTCAGATTGAGAGTGTACAGAAGTTACCTCATTATATCCAATAGCCATGAAGGCCATTTGAGCTGATTCTTCCTCTTCTTCAACTTCCCCTTCGGAGTTGCATTCATTCCAAGTAATCTGGAAGTTGTTGAATCTTGGCTTTCGATCAGCTTTCCCATCTTTCATTTTCTTCATGGGGCATTCGTTTGCATAGTGTCCAGGCTGTCCACATTCATAACATTTGTCCACTTGTTTCTTGTTGAATTCTTGTTTTCCTTTGTTCCTTGCATTTGATGAATGATTTTGAAATTGATTGCTAGGTCCTCCCCTTCTAAACTTTCTTTTATTCAAGATTCTCTTGAAGCCTCTTGTGATGAGAGCAAGATCATTATCATCACCATCCGAGTCTTCATCATCCAGGTGAGCTGGATCATCTTCACCTTGAGTAGTCTTTAGAGCAATATTTCTCTTTGCTCTAACATCCTCTTCCTCCTGCACTTTAGATTTCAATTTCAACTCATAAGAGGTTAGTGAGTTAATGAGAGATTCAATAGGCACAGAATTTAAATCCTTGGCCTCCTCTATTGCAGTCACTTTATTTTCCCATTCTTTGCCCAATGCATTGAGAATTTTCCTGTTCATCTCTCCCAAGGTGTACTCTTTGCCCAACACCTCGAGATCTTTGATCAAGTCATTGAACCTGCAATACATTTTGTCAATTTTCTCAAGAGGTTCAATTTTAAATGATTCATACTTTGTGACCAAGATAGCCTTTTTCTGTTCTCTCACGCTGTCACCACCCTCATGGATTTCTCTTAGCTTATCCCACATTTTTTTGACAGATTTACAGCCTTTTACTCTAATTGATTCATTTGAATCTAAGGCACTATAAAGAACATTCATGATTTTGGTATTCAATGTGAGATTAGTCCTATCTTGAGCATTCATTTCAGCTCTCGTTTTTGGCCGAAGCAAACCTGTATCTGCATCAAGAAAGTTAGTTTCATGCGGTCATTCACTCACAATAAACCATAGCTCAATATCAATAGATTGTAAAAAGATAATCATCCTTTCTTTCCAGCTAACATAATTGGAGCCACTAAACATGGGAGGCCTAGTAACAGATTGCTCCTCAACAAACATAGCATGACTGGTTGTCATCTTTACTCCAAGCCTCTTGAGCTTAATCTCTAGGAGACCAAGTTCTGATACCAATTGTAAGGCCCAAAGACAACTTAAGAGGGGGGTGAATTAGGTTGATTAAAATCTTAATCAAATTTATGCACTTTTTCTTTAATAAAAATTTACCTTCTTTTCTAGTAATGATCAACCAAGTAGATTAGAAGAAGATATCAATGTTGATTAGAAAAACAAGTATAGATAAGCAATGAGAATTTTATTAAACAAAAAAAATAAGATAGAATATCAAACCGATTGTCTACCAAGTTTTCCTCAAACTTGAAGACCAATCACTAGATTGAGCAACTTCTCTTTGATGAAAGATGATCAACTAGATGTACAATGGAGGGAGCACTTCCTCCTTGCCCTAAGTCTCACTTAGTCAAGTTAAGAAGTTTTACAATCACTCAGATAACCCTCAACGAAGCTACACTAATGAAACTTTCAACCACAAGAGAAATGCTCACAAGAAATTCACACCACTTGGAGAACAAATCTTGTCTTGGAGACTATTTTCTAGTTAAAATATCTCTTGAGATCTTGTAAACAAAGTGTGTAAAAGTCTGTTCTTGGTTCAGAACAGTTTGTATTTAAAGGGGATAAAAAATGGGTTTCATTAATGCTTCTAACGGATAAAAGGCAGATGAAGAGTCAGCTAGCCGTTGGGGCTGTCGGACGTCCGACGACCAAATCATCGTCCGAACCTATCGTCCGAAAACAGCCAAATTGTAGTTCGGACGTCCGATGCGTTTTTATCGTCCGACAGCATCAGCGTCCGATCGTCGACAGAGAGTTGGCAAGTCTTCTTGGAATTTTTCGGACGTCCGATGCGGTTGATGTGCGTCCGAGGCGAGCGTCCGATCCTTTCGGACGTCCAACGCTTCCATATGAGCGTCCGACAGAGTTTCCTTCTTGATGTTCTTTATCCTTTCGGACGTCTGACATCTTCCTTTAGGACGTCCGACATGAGTGTCCTGTTTTTGCTTCTTCATTTGGTTGGTTTTCTTTCCTTGACATCATTGTATCTGATTCTCTAAAAAGCAAAAACACTTATTTTTTAAAAGAATTAAATAAACATTTCAAAGTGCTTTGTGATCATCAAAATCAAGAATAACAATTGAGAGCAGCATTTCTAAAACTCCTGTTATGATTAAACTTAAAGGTATTGCTAGCTTAAAGTTACATTTGTTATGGCTCTGCAACTAAAGTGAAATATTTCTATTTGGGTTACTTGTTGAAGCTGAAGACAAGGCATAATATTTTCTTGTTTAGACTAGACATTATGAAATTCAACAAATTAAAGAAGTTTCTTCCCATACCGAAAAAAACTTAAAATTAGATACTTAAGAATGATAAAAACTCATATGAGCTGCCCAAAGGTTTCTCATTTATGTCAAGCATAAATTTTTTCTGGACACATTTCACATATTTGTCAACTACAGAGATCTTGATAATTTAATTCAGCTTAATGTACAATCAAAAGTAAAAAAAGGAAAAAAAATCTTGCATAACTAAAAGCGGTTAAAGTCAAATTAATATTACAACATTCACGTAGCATGAAATATAAAATTTGACAAAATTCTTTACTAGCAGATATATGACTATAATTAGAATTATGTTTTTCTTATTTTTTTTGTCGTCCAATTGAAGCTACGAACAATTATGTTGGATAAAATAGAAGTATGCACACATTTCTTAGTTGTAAGGTGAGACAAGAAGTGAAAAGAACACTTTTTGAAAAGTCACTAATTTTACTTTTATTAGCCCTATGACATAAATTGATTAAAGCATAATGTAATACATCTATCGCTTTAATGTGACCTGAAAAATGATTTTTAGCCTTATTTAATTAATACTTTTACAAGCTTGTAGAAAAAAATATTGAGTTCATTTCTAAAGATATGACTAACTGGAACTATTCAGATAAATAAAATGATGTATCGTGTATTCTTTATGTAACCTTAATCTAATTTTTTTAAAAAAATTTAATAAAAAAATGCAAGCAAGGAAAATAAAAAAATTTCTAACCACACTTCATTAGATTATTGAGATGAAATAATTGATATTGTCTTTGGACATTATGATTGAAAATGGTTAAAAAAATACATGTGTTTCGATTCAAATAGCCAACTGATATAAAGAATGAAGAAAACTTGTATAAAATTGATCAAATTGGTAAATATTTGTCTAATAAAACTTATGTATGACTTGGGTTCTTCTCTATCCAATCTTTCTTCCTCTTGAATCAATATTTATTGAATAAAACTCATATATAGCTTAATTACTCTCATCGCACTAAGGGTATAATGGTTTCTCATTTGGGATAATTGTGTCTTGATATATTTAGATTACATTTCTTTCTTCAAAATGTGGGACGTCATTCCAAAATTTCAAAATGAAAGATAACAAAAATAATTTTGAAATTTGGACTAACATGAATAATTTTCTCCTATAAAGAATACAAAATCTACACTAGAGTAAGTGTATTAAGTTTGCTTGAGAAAATATCTATTAATAGAAATTTTGTCATTAATTACAGAGAAATAATTTTGATGTAGATTTCAACGTGCAACATATGTGAAGTAACTCTTTATGAGATACATAAGCAGAATAAAATGAGTTAATATTACATACACTAATGTTATATATATTATCACGGTTAGATCAATGGCACAATTGTAAAATTTGGATTTCAAATCTTACATAAATTGGTATCAATTTCTCAGTAAAACTATTTCATCAAGTTCTTCTATAATATCTTCTGGATTTGTTTGTTCTATATTTCTTGGCACTTATGGATTTTGTATTATAAATTCACTAGGTATAGTGATTTCATTCCATTTTAATCTTTTTGGAATATAAATAGTGGGTCTATCTGCATCTACTTGTAATAATGTTGTTTCTTTTTTTTTAAAGTTGGAGTCATAATGAATTTTGGATTTAATTATGAAGATAATAGTCTATAATACATTCTATAAATTACAGCAAAATTCTTTGTATGTTTTTCAAATTCATCTCCTTGTAAATAAATATCTAGTATTACTGAGTTCAAAATATGTTGATCAGTTAAATCTATTAAAAAATTTGGAGCACAATTAAAGTAAATAGGTCCATTACAAACATTTGTTTGAATCATAGATAAAAGTGAGGTTTTATATCTTTTAAGTCTTGTGTCTCTTAAATCTAGATATATGGGTGCATCAACTCCAAGATGGAATGATGCGAATTGATTCTCCAAGGATCACTCGAGAAGAAATCGAATCGACCAGGCAGCGGAAGGATCTATCTTGATCAGGTTATGAATAAAATTGGATGGATTCTAAACCAATCAAGGACAACTCGAGATTGTTTAGAAGGGTAGAATGGCACCACAATTCAACATGGTCTTGAATTGATAAATCAAAACTTGAACAAAAGAGATTCGACTCACTTTGTATCAAGGGACGTTCCCTAAGGAACAAGAGAAAATTCTTAATTTTTATTCATAATTGTCTTTCTACTGAAAATATCATAAGTTTTGCTATTTATAGCCTTACAAGACTCAAAAACCTAATCTAAATTGGAAACAATACAAGTTTTCTTATTTGACTTGACTTCTAAACTTGACACAATTTCCTAAACAAATTTGGAAGCAATTAACTACATCCTAAAAATCTAACTCAACTAGAATAGCAAATTAACTAACTCAAATTGGCTTAACTATGGTCAACATGACCTTAGCCTTTATTCCCCTTATTAAGGACTCAAAAATAACTCAAGACTAACTCTAATTAACTAACAATTATTGCTAAAAACTTAATTAAATAAATAACAAAAAATAATCATGACACAAGTTCAGATCTTCAATGATTCTTGAGCCCAATCTTCATGTTCTTATCATGAATAAAGAAGGAGCGATGATACGAACTCAATTCTCTAAGGACCACTCAAGAAGAAATCAAATCGATCAGGCAGCGGAAGGATCTATCTTGATTAGCTTATGGATAAATTGGATGGATTCTAGACAATCAAGGACCGCTCGAGATTGTTTAGAACGGTAGAATGGCGCCACAATTCAACATAGTCTTGAATTGATAAGCCGAAATTTGAACAAAGGAGATTCGACTCACTTTGTATCAAGGGATGCTCCCCAAGGAATAAGAGAAAACTCTCAAATTTTATTCATAATTGTCTTCCCTTTGAAAATATCATAAGCTTGGCTATTTATAGCCTTACAAGTTTCAAAACCCTAATCTAAATTGGAAACATTACAAGTTTTCTTATTTGACTTGACTTCTAAACTTGACACAGCTTCCTAAATAAATTTGGAAGCAATTAACTACTTTTCTAAAACTCTAATTCAACTAGAATAGAAAAATTGTGACAACCCCACCTTCCCCTAAGGCGAATCAAAGGGTTCGGCGGACCGCTTGCCCAACTCTCGCCGGGACTACGGATCCGGAACGGGCGTAAACCCTACCAATCGCTCAAAAGAATTTCGAGAAGATAACATTCATTGTCCGAAACCCAAACCCCAAATCAACTTAGAAACATGGTTAAACACTTTTATATACACATGGTCGCAAATTTACAAGTCAAAAGGAAATTTGTTGGGTTAAAATACATTTAAAGTTCTCCAACCATCGAGGAGCTATACAAAAGAGTACTAAAATTAGCTCAACTCATGCTTCAAAATATCAGCGTCTCCAAAAGGTATTTTCCTGTAAGGAAAACAAGGATAACAAAACGGGGTGAGCTAGAAGCTCAGTGAGCCACCAAAATTAACAGGTCAAGAACCAAGGAACATCATGTTCAATTAATCACATAGGCGTATCACATAAGGAGAGGAACAAAACCACTTAGATAAAAGGATACAGGTGGCTCTCAGGAGCCAAATTCCCTGTTGCCGTACTTGATCCAACTATGTTGACCCTCCGTCAACTTCCAAATGAGGAAACCAGTCCAGTAGAACACCACTTTAACGCCAAATCCCGTTCACCATTCATACCCCCTTACCGGGCCCGAACGCCAAATAGAAACAGGAATGGTAATACTCGAGTATACCGGAATCAAGAGTCTCAATACTCAAGGATTCCATAAAAACAAGCACCCACGGATTGTCAATTTCCTCGACCAAGCCCTTGCATGGCTCGATTTAATTAACTCCCCATGAGGTTGAGCTCAGGTTTAACAAGGAGGTCGTTGGACACATTTCCAAACGACATTATAACAAGTGCAAGTAACAGGCTCAAGTTCATAACAAGTACAAGTAATCGATTTCAGTTGGTACAACACAGGCAAGAGAACGAGGGTGATAAAGTACACCCTTGTCTCGATCAAACTAAACAGGATTCATGGTCATTCATGTCATAGATTTCAAGTACAGATAACTCAGATAGCAACAATGCAAGGGAGTGGTACACTCACCAGTTCAAATAAGGATAACTTCAAAAGTTTCCTTCCCAAGTGTGGCTTTAATCGCCCAGAAACCCTAAACGAACCAAAGTAAAACAAATGAAGGTTTCACATCTAAAATCGGGTAAACAGAATGCACAAGTGAGGCTCGGCTACTAGTCGTATGCCTCGCCCAATAATTACTAATGCAAGGGTGCAAAACATGATTTTTAGGAACGAAAACGTAACATGAAGACCTAGGTTCAAACAACCCAAAAGCCTTTCAGTTCTATCAAAAGCCAATTTAAACTCAAAGGGATTAAACGGCCTAGAAAATTGGATAGCACTTCCCCTAAATTTCTTACTTTTCCAACCATCAAGGCTTCATTATTTTCTTCCAACAATTCCCAAAGTCATACTCAATATACATTTATTACCACAGCCGTTCAATAGGCTCAAAGTTATACAAGTACAAACGTTAACTAGGAAAATGACCGGAATCAAAGTTAAGCCCTAAAACATGCAAACAAGTACAATGAGACTCAATAACGAGTCATAAACCAATGCCAAACATGACCCCAATAGGGTTCCATCAGCATATACAAGCATTAGAGGAAACCAGAAAATCCGGAAATGGAAATTAGCTTTAGCCCAAAAAAAATAGTTTTTGACGTCATTATGCGGTTTTGGCACCAATGGCACTACAATTATCGGATGGGGGTGTAAGATCCACTATTTCGAAGCTAAAAGACAGGGCTACAACATCACAGAAGGTCACTCAACCCAGTTTTGAGTACAAACAGGTCAAAAATGCAAGATACTACATCAAAAACGTAAAACAGATTCACCAAAACGCATTCTAGCGGAAACATCATAACTCAGGCTCTCCAAGTCCAAATCCAGAAATTCCAAAGTTAGCTAGAAGCTAAGAAACAGGGATAAATTTCATCAGAAGGCCTCAACAATTAATTCGGAAGCAATTCCAGCCAAAACAACCAATTACAGGCGCAACTCTTACATTCGGGTAAAACCAGAACAGCAATAGTAATTTCGACTTATCTCAATCTACACTACTCCGATTGACCTGAAATTTTGCAGGCACCTCTAAAATGTCATTCCCTACAACTTTCATGTTTTAAGCTAAGGCCAATTCAGCCTCTAACTAGGACCTAAAATTTCGGACAGAATGCTCCCTCAAGAACCCTAGTTTTCTGAAATTTCTTCCAAACCAGAAATTGGTTGCAATTAATCACTTTTTCCACCTCCTAGAGTCATTATATACCATTTCTAATCATCATAGATAGCCACACAATCATGCTTATATTAAAACAGAAAAATCCCCAAAAATAATAAAACTTCATCATTTCAACCACAAATCAAGAAATAATCCATAAACTTGCATCTCATACTACTACTAAGCATGATTTAAGCATCAATTAAAGGAGGAGGGTGGTTCTTCACAACTTACCTTAGAAACAAGAGAGAGAGAGCTATTGGTCACCTTAACTTTCCAAACAACTTCACCACACAACTCACTATCACTCACTTAATGATTTCTATGGAACAAAAACAAGGTTAAGTGGTTGATTACTTAAATTTGAGCAAGATGGAAGCTAAAAACTTGAAGAGTTTTCTTGCTTTTGGAGCTTGAAGAGGTCAGCCAAGGAAGAGAAGAAAATGGTGAATTTTTGGTATTTTTTTGATTTATTTGGTCAAATAGTAAAAAGGTGAATAGTTGGGGACAACTCACTCCAATCACATGGTGACACTTGTCACCTCATTTAATGACTTGCCTAACTTTTTTTCTCTCTCTTCCACCTATTCACTTGATACCTATAAATATCTCATCACACCCGGTAATTTAAACCCAGTATCCAAAACTTAACCTAGTTGGTCGAATTTTTCCGAACTTTCCGCACTAGTGGGTCCCACATCCTGTATACGCTCTTAATTTCTCAAAATCTATTTGATATTAGAAAAATCATCTAAAAATTATATCTGCTCCTTAAGATTATCTAGAAATTTTTCCTAAGCACGAAAATGCAGAAAACAAGCCATGAAAAATATAAAACCTAGAAAATGGAAAAAATACGGGTTCTCACAAAAATGACAAGAGATGGTTTCTAGACTTTGTTACCTTGAAACCCAAAGAAGACCAAGCAGTCACAAGCTTCTTTCTCCAAAAACTCTCCACCAAAGTTCCTCCTCCTACCTCAAATTCAGCTTTTATAGATTGATTAGCTAGGTTAAGGTGAAAACTCAAGGATCAAGCAGGGTTTTTGTGTTGGAAATGGAGTTTTCTTTCCTTCTTTTCTTATTCATGAAGGTCGACCAAGATGATAGGATTTTTGGTCAATTTTTTGTTAATAAAAGGTTAAGAAATGTCTTTGTCAAACTCAATGGTCTAAAGCTTTTGTGACAAATGGTTTGTCATGGTTAATCCTCATCCTATTGTCTTCCAGTCATTAAAATATCTAGCCAACCTTTAATTATCCCATAACACCTTATAAAATAATATCCCTTTGTACAAAACTCCTCCTAATTCTCAAAAATTTATCGTACATACCGCGTTAGTGGGTTCTACTACCATAATACACTACGAATTTAACATTCACTAACTTATACATAGAAAATGATATAAAACTTGACTTACTTATAAAAATATATGAGAAATAAAGGAAATAAAGTAAAGTAAAGAAAATGTACTCAAAGAAATAAGATAAAATAAAATAATTTTTGGGTCCTCACAATTTCTGTCATTTTTCTTCTCGTCTTTGCTATTTTTCTCTTGGTCATTTCTACCACCTTGTCGAATTTGATCCTTATTTGTTGCTTGAAAAGCACATTCAATGACTTTTTCAGTTCTTATGGCTCGTCTTTGTTCTTGTGCCTCTAAAGCATTAATTAATTCTAGCAAGGCCATTCGAGAGAGATCCCTTGAATCTTCAAGAGAGGAAATCTTGGTTTCAAACCTTTCTGGTAAACTCACCAAGACTTTCTCCACAACTCTGCTATTCAGAAGTTGTTCTCCAATCAATCTGATTTTGTTCACAACATTTAAGAGTCTGTCAGAGTACTTTTTAATGTTTTCGATGTCTTTCATCCCATGGAGTTCAAATTCTCTCCTCAGGTTCAAAACTTGCATCTGTCTTGTTCTATTATTGCCTTGAAAGGCCACTTTGAGAGCATCCCAAGCTTCCTTTGCAATTTCACAAGTCATAATTTTTGTGAATACTACATCAAAAATTGCTGAATGAATGCATGTCATGGCTTTTCATCTCCTTTTGACTGCATCCCTATGAGCTCTTATCTCTGTAATAGTTGGATCTTCCGACAATTCAAGAATAGGATCTGTCTCTACCATATCCCAAAGATCATTAGCCACCAAATAGGACTTCATTTTGACAGCTCAGATTTGGTAGTTGTCACCAGTAAATCTTGGAGGACTGGACAAGAAGTTGTTTCCTGGCATTTTGATGTTAAAGGCTTAAGTGTATAATTTTATAGTGAAAAAGAAATTCTCACCAGGTTCACTCACTCTCAAAGAAACAGGCCTTTAAGATTTAGGCTCTTGATACCACTTTATTGGTTTTTTAGGATATAAACTAAGAAACAGCACCTTTGCGTTGCAAAAAAAGCTTATAAGACACTTATATTGAAACTAAAAATGAGCTTATGTTATTCAATCCTCAACTCACTATTTATAGTGATTACATGAAATAAACAAGCAAAAATATTCTGTGGCGGCCCACTTCCCCCTAAGGCGAACCAGAAGGTTGGCGGTCGCCTACCTAGCTCTCGCCAGGGCTCATGCAGGGAAACTGGCTAAGCACTTCCGAAATATAACTTAAACCATTACAAATTTCGTCACCCAAAACAAGCCAATCCTTAAGACGACCAAATTACCAAAATCATAAGTACATTTATACATTACAAACCACAAAGTGAAATCATAAAATTCAAATACATTCATACAAGTCAAATAAAAACTTAGGGTTTGCACTTTTCCAGCTTCAAGTGGCAACCCAAGACGAAAGATACATTGTCTGATTCAAAAACAACATTCATAAAGGGTAAAGGCAGACTTCAGGTCTCTCGAATGCCAGAACCTATCCAGGAAAACAAGTAACGTGGGGTGAGCTAAATCTCAGTGGTGCCCCAAACATGCAATCATATAAAACAAGTGGCAAATAATAACTCCAAACTAAATTCAACAAGTAGGAAAGCGTATAATAGCACAGGGTAGGATACAGTGGCTCTCAAGAGCCATTCTCCACGAACTTGATCAAAATTAACTGCAGTTGACCCTCCGTCAATTTTCACTATCTAAAATCCAAGTAGATCTTTTTTTTTTCTTAACACGCCCCAACCAACTTACTCCCACCGGGCCCGTTCTTCTCACGAGAGGGTTTGGTATTACTCGAGTATACCTTTTTATAACCTAGTCGAGGGATTCACCCAATGACGTCACAACAAGTGGTTACCAAGTCAGGATAAGAGGCCCTCTCACCCTAAGGTGTGGTACATTCCCCTGTCTGGTGGTTTAGTTGACGAGTCCACGCTCCAGTCAACAGTTGCAAGATTTTGGTACTTGAGTTAGGATAAGAGGCCCTCCCACCCTCAGGTGTGGTACATTCCCCCACTCAGTACTTAGCTAGAGTTTCAGGGTTTTTTGGTACTTGAGTTAGGATAAGAGGCCCTCCCACCCTCAGGTGTGGTACATTCTCCCACTCAGTACTTAACTAGTGCAAGCAAGATATTCGAGAAAACATTTCAAGCAAGTCACCACTCGAAAGGGCTAGCGCGATAAAGTACACACTGCCCACTTCGATGGATCAGGAAAATCACTTTCCAATTATCACATAACAAGTCAAGAATGCACTTTAACAAGATAAACATAGAACAAGCAAGGACACTTACCCAAAAGTGAATCTCAAAGGTCAAGCTGGGAATCGAAGTCCACGTCCTCGCTAAACCCTAAAAGATCAAATTTTAAACTATAAGTTTTACTATACAAGTTTTTGGTTTATATACGAAAGATTATCTGGTATATAACTAGTTTATCTTCTCAAAATAAATCAACAATTCTCTTAGAATTAAAACTAGTAAAAGTGATAAAATATTTCGTATGATTTCTTTAAAGGTACTTTCTTTCTAGAGGTGCAAACCAGAACCAACTTACTTCAAATAAGGTTTCTTGCCGAACAAGTTTTCTACGCCTTTCATTTAAAGTTATTAAAATCTCGTGTTTTTGACAATTTTCCTCTAAAACAACTAGCCAGGAACAATTTTACGAAAAATCTAGAGTTTAGAAGTTGGTGCAATTATTTTCTAAAAGTAATAAGGCTAGTTTAAATAAATGAAAGAATTAACTAGTTGGCAAGGTTTTAAAAGTCCCGACACTCGAATTTTAACATTATCGTACTATACTCAATTTCTATAGCTTGATACTAGGACAAAATATTTCAACAAAACTTGGTTAAAAAGTGCTCGAGTTCAAAGGACAAAACGGACTTCACGATTCTAATTCACTTGCACGTTATATTCCAATTTGCCAATATAGCAAAATCACAATTCAAACATCAATTTCACTAGGGTTTCATCAATCATTAGCCCTAAGTCTCAACAAGTTCAATTCTAATAAAAAATTCAACAAAGGAAGTCCAAGACATCAAAACAATTCCAAACCACAAGTCATGGACTTTCCAAGTGCATTTCGGCCAAATAACTTAAACAATTCCACCAAAAATTTAACTCTTGTAAAGTTTACTCAAATGGCCAAGAGTTTCATCAATCATTAGCTCTTGGTATCAAACAATCACTTCTTACAACAAATCAACCAGAAATTCAGCCCAAAACATAAAGGAAAGTCACGGCCAGCTTAACTCACAAGCAACTCTAGAAATTCAGATTTTTCTTTCATCCACGGCTCAAACAGCAACATGCATGACTAATTAACTAATTAACTATCAGTTTTAATCCAAGACCAGGTTCGGACATCATCAAAAAGTCATCAACCAACCAGAATTTTATCCAATTCTTTTTGGTTGGCTTGCATGCAAGCAGATTCTGTACCACTTCGATTATCTTGCTTAATCAAGGCTGATTAACCTCATGCAAAGCACAATCATCTAGTTTTTAGTTGGCTAAACACACATCGAGGCTCAAATCACCTCAAATTAACAAATTAAAGCTGCATTTCCCAGCTCAATCTCTCGGCAATTCCAACTTCCTTCATAATCAGATTTTCTTGTGTCTTAATTCATCATCCAAATGCACAACCATCACATGTATGCTCATAAACAACTTCATCTACCTATAATTAACTGATCTAAGTCCAGAATTTACCTCAACTTGGAGCTCAACTCACGCGACAAGAAGCTGAAATTTTTCCTCTCCTCTCGGCTTGCTAATGAACTTGGGTATGGCTGGTCTGAGCTCGGTTATTGCAGGCTGTGGTGTTGGTTGTTGGAGTTGATCACAACTGGTTGAAGACGAAGAAGGAAATGGACAGCTCTCGACAGTGATGAAGAAGATGATGATAAATAGCTCGCACAAACTACCTCTTGCTCTCTCTCTCTCTCTCTCTCTCGGACAATACAGAAATGCAGCTCACCGACTCTCTCTCCCTTGCTCAAGCTTACAAACAAAATGGAGGAAGTGTTGACTCTCGGTCCTCTACTCCAGCTCACAGATGAAATGGAGGAAGAATGGCAAGTCTCTTTCTTTTCTCTCTAGCTTACGGACAGAAGAAGATGAAGAGCTCGGCTCTCTCTTCACTCTCGGTTCACAGCAGAAAAAGGAAGTGGAAATGGAAGTGTTGTGGTGAATTGGAGTTGATGTGGTGAAGTGTGTGTAGTGGAGATGAGCTGGCAGTATGGATGATAGAGTGTTGGAGTGGAGAATGGAACCGGCAAAAATGGAAGTGCTTGGATTTAAAGTTTGCCCAATGAAGTTCCGTGACTGCATGGTTAATTTGAGATGGAGGAAGGGCTAATTTGGTCTTTTGGCATCTTGTCCGAATTTCTACTTAAGTCCTCATTCATAATCTAATTCCAAAATTTTACCCCAAAGGCAATTTGATAGCCTACTAGTATACTCATCTCGCAAAAATTCAATTATCGAAATTTTAACGTCCTAAGTGCAATTATAAAGGTTTTGACCTAAAATCGATTTCGTCTTAATTCTAGGGTTCCCGTTGACACTTTAACACTATTAACACTTAAAATTGGCTATCAGAATTCAAAGAGTTAATATTAAGGCAATAAAATAATCTACATCAAGAAATATTAATTTAACCTGGCAAAAATCAAATAATTTAATATTTTGCACAATTAAATTACTTGTAACATAAAAATTATTTTTACATACTTATTTAAGAACAAATAATAATAAAATTTATTAAAAGTCTAAAATGCAAATGCAATATGTATATATATATATATTTTCAAGGTTCTCACATATTCAACTAACAATTATCATAAATATCTTTTTTTACTAGCAAATCTTAGTTAGAATATTTGTTAACAAACCAACATGATATTTGGTAAACAAATAGCTTTATTCTTCTAATAACTAAATTATTTTGATATTAAACTCAATCTGATAAAATCTGTAGGAAAAACTGGCATATCTCAACAGCAATCTTAATAGCAACTACCATGGCAAATGAAGATAAACATGACTAGCTGGCTATAGATAGAAGCAATAATTTGGCAAATCAACTAGTTAGTCTATGACATGAGACCTATGCATTCCCAATAATTGAAGTAGTGGCACAACATTGCAAGAAGAGTAACAAAAAGATAGAGCTAGGATTTTGATTTAGAAGTCAATCTACAATTACACATACAAGGGCTTTAGTGTAACAAATTAACAAACGTTGTTGGGGCAACAATATATATATATATATATATATATATATATATATATATGACTTTGTATCAATGATAAAATCAAACATAGGCATAGGAATATCTAAAAGGGAAAATCATTCAAAACATTTTCACATTTTGCCAGATAAATTTATTCCACTGTCACTTTTGAAATAGTAATTTTACATTCTTTACAAAATGAATCAATAAAATTTAATCCCAGCCTAAATTTTTGGCCTTCTTGTACCCTAAATCCATTACATAACTCATATACAATCATTTTTTAAGTGAGAAAAAGGCCAGATCTCATTTGTGGTTAAGCAAACAACCCGATCCATAGGATCTAATTCGAACCATATTCATTTTTTTTCCTTAAAAGTGATATTTGATCTAATCCATATTTATTTTTTCATTGAAAATGTGGGATCTGATCCTTCTATACACAAAAAATGACTGCATCTAGGTCACTTGGTGATTTTTCAGGCAAGAAAAAAGTAAAAAGCTTAGGTTAAGATCAAATTTTGCTAATTTGAATTTGTATGGGACATAAAGTTAATATTTTAAAAGTGAATGACAAAATATTTATTTGGCAAAATATGAGAGATATTTTAAACAGTTTTCCCTATCTAAAATCAAGAAGGCAAGCCATCATCTAGTTATTGTATGTCGCATGAATCATATGTCATTTAAAGTAAGATTTTCCATATATATATATATATTTGGGGGCCATAGTGCAAAATGCAACAAACTTTGGGAGAGTAAAGTATACATACATCAGCATCTAACATATGAATTAATTTACATGTTTTCCATAAATCCAATGGGGCAGTCCCTTTGGCTACGGGACAAAGGATAGTTGCCAATGAGGTCTGGCTTAATTGATAGGGTGATAGTCCTTTTGCCCAAGTAAGAGTTTAGGTTCAAACCTTCCTATCATCCATTCTTCAGTAATATGCAAATAAACTGAATTATTGAATTACCGTAACCTCCCATCCGGCCGGTGGTGGTGGCCTTGCTTTTGCCCTCAGTTAATCACCCTTCCTTCCATAATCACCAATAGGCTTGGTCTTATGGTTAACCACATGGTCATCCTAATAGACTCCCATGATCATTAGCAGATGGAATCTCCTCATAATGGTCACATGAATTAGCTAATCACATACTTAGGAAGGTAGTACTAAGTAGTTTCAGGCAGATAGAGTATTATATTATTGGAGTCATAAACTTGATTACTCAATATTTTGGACTCTTGTCTTCAAAACAAGGGTCTCCCATATCAGCCGTATATGAATCTGTAGCTGTTTTTTTTATTTTTTTCTTTTACACTAATTATACAACCTGTTAACGATAGCTATTAATCAATCAATAATGTTAACGTTAACAAATTAATTGGACCTCCTAAAATGACTTTACTTGACAACTCATGGACAAGTCAAACTCAAATTAGCTAATTTCATCATACAAATCAAGACAACAAATTTTTAATTTTAAGGTATAGACAAAAATTTTATTAGCTTTTCTCACGAATATTTATTGGGATGATCTACTCAGTAGTGAAATTTTGGTTCCTTAAAGTTGTCAATATGATCTAAGCTCCCATCAGAAAAAAGGAATGTTTTGACCACATAAATTAAATCTGGAATAACTTAATGAGTTACACTTATATACACTAATAGTGTATAGAAAATTAATCCTAATTTAATAGGTTAAATTCAAACATTGATGCTCATTACAAGTTCAAGGTGATATAAAGTTTGTCTTTGATCCCAACAAAAAAACCAAAAAAGTTTCGTAGAAGATTCCCTAAAAGCTGTTTTCTCTTGATAAGTTGTGCTGCTCCGATATAAAAAAGCGGTGCAATAGTTTTATTGTCTGAGCCGTAATATTGGAGAGTTAATTTACAATAATAAATTTGTAAGTTTGCTAGCCAGCCTTTGCTGGATTGACTTCAGAGCTCATCTCAAATCTAGTTTTCTTCTCTTAATTAAGAATTTTATAAGTTAATCTAGTTTGTTTTGTCCCTTTTGGTGCTAAGTTCTAAGTTCATTGTCACTGGCCATGGTAATCAAATTCCAAATTTTTAGTTTGTAAAAGCTGTGTGCATGAGCATGAATATTGTGAACAATTATAGTAAAAGGATTCCTGATCAAATTGTATTGAAAGAGGTCCTTGTGTTCAAGCTGATTTTTACTTCATAGCTTCAGTCCAAATTCATTGATTAAACAATTAAAACTTAATGGCTTTTTTAATCTTTTTCATATTCGTTAAAAAATGAAAAACAATGAAAGGTCTGCATTTAGATTCTGATTTAAGAAATACAAAAGGCTAGATATCAGTGTTCCAAGATTAACTCTATTCTTGATTATAATGATATGAAATTGCTTTAAATTCTCATAAAATGCAATTTGCCATGCAAGTCTGAAAAATTTATCTCCTTTTGCCCACTACAAGAATCTAGATTGTTGGAAGTAATATTTGGGTGAAAAATATTTATTGAATTCATTGTTTGTACAAGATAATGCCTATGTGTATAGTCTGTAGGCTGTACAGAGTGAACCTAGACTAATATTATGCAAAGTAAGATCCTAATTGTGATCCTAATTGATGCTAACAATACAAGGTAGGATCTTAATTGATGCTAAATACTGATTGATACAATAATATATGTTATTTATATTAACATCCCCCCTCAAACTCAAGGTGGTTGTAGGGAAATTAGCTTGAGTTTGTATACAAGATCATGGAAGCGATCGGGAAACAGTGTTTTAGTGTAGAGATTAGCAATTTGGTCTGATGAACAAACTGAGAATAGGCTCAAAATACCACAAACAAGGCATTGCGACACAAAATGACAATCAATTTCAGTATGTTTTGTGTGTTTGTTAAAATTTTCATTATGTGCGATTTGACTAGTACTGTGGTCATCGCAATAAATGTTAATAGGAGAAGAATGAGAAAGACCCCTATCTTCAAATAACCAATGAAGCCAAATAACTACAAAGAAGTATCAGCTAAAGCTCGATATTCAGATTCAGAACTAGAGTGGGCAATGACTAATTGTTTCTTGCTATGCTAGAAAATTAAAGAATCACCCAAAAAGAAACAAAACCTAGTAATAGAACGACCATCAGTAGGATCACTAGTCCAATTAGCATTAGAGTAGGAACAAAGTTTAAGAAATGAATGGGCCAAAAAATGAAATCCATGAAAAGATTGCCTTTGACATAGAAAAGAATTTAAAGAACTGCAGCATAGTAAGTAGAACGAGGAGCACTCATGAATTGATTGACAATATGAACGGCATAAGCAATATCAGGTCTAATAATAGTCAAATAGATGAGACTACCAGCTAGGCAGCGATATCGCAGAGGATCGTCCAATAATGTGCCATCCATAGGAGTAAGATAAATATTCGCCTTAATTGTGGAGTAGACGTAGTTTTGGTATTTGTCAAACCCGTAGAGGTTAAAAGATTAGAAGCATATTTTGCCTGGGATAAGTAGTAGCCATTGGTATCCATAGATACCTCAACACCCAGGAAGTAATTAAGAAACCCAAGATCCTTCATTTTAAATTGTTGACTCAAAGATTGCTTGAATTGTTAACCCCTTCCAAATCATCACTAGTGATAACAATATCATCAACATTGAGAAGTAACTAGATAGTACCAATTTCTATGCAAAGCCCAATTTAATAAGGGTAGAACTAAATTTGACAAATAAAGCTCGAGGAGCTTGTTTAAGTCCATACAAGGCATGACGAATATGAAAAAAAAAACAAGAGGTGGTTTCATATAAACTTTGTCAGCAATATCACCATTAAGAAATGCATTCTTCATATCCATTTGAAATAGAGACCAACATCGAATAACAACAATAGAAATAAAAGTATGAACATCTGTGAGGCAAGTGACTGGAGTAAAAGTTTCCTCATAATCAATACCATATTCTTGACTATAGCCTTTAGCAACAAGACGAGCTTTGTAATGCTCAACATATCCGTCAGAGTGAGTTTTGATTCTATAAACCTACTTATAGCCAATGGCAATTAAGCCAAGATGCAAATAGACCAAATCCTAGGTATGAGTTTTGAGCAAAGCATCTAACTCCTCTTGCATAGCTTTCTACTACAATAGATTAGAGAAAGTTTCGTGAAAGGAAGTAAGCTCATGTAAAACAGTTAAAGCAACAATGATAATCACAAAAATAGGCTGGTTGAGTTCTTACTCAAAAGGGATACCAAGGAGGAGGAGCAGTTGATGGATTCATTGAAGAATTCAACTCATCAAGAGGCGTAGAGGACTGTTTTGGAACTGGTGAAGTACATTCATTAGAGGGATATTTAGGATTTGGTGAACACTGAGGAAATAGGTAAATAGAAGGATTGGTAAAATATGGTAGTATTGAAGAAGAAGGTAGAGTAGTTTGAGGGATAGTAGAGAAGAATTTGTGTTCCCAAAAATGTTGCGAGAAATATATAACTTACGAGAAATGGGATGATAACATTTGTAACCTTTATGTGCAATCCTATACCCAAGAAAACAACAAACCTGAGCATGAGACTATAATTTGGATCGTTCATGAGGGTGAAAAAACACAAAATATGCACATCCAAAGACTCTAAAATGGGAGTAATCAGGGATGGTATCAAATAGTGCTTCATATGGAGATTTACTATGAAGGATAAGTGGTAGAACTCGACTAATGGTGTAGATGGTAGTGAGAGTGGGCTCTCTCCGAAATGGTTCTAGTAAAGATGCATAAATAAGTAGACATCGAACCATAACTAAGATGTGACTGTGTTTGCATTCGACTCTACCATTTTGTTGAGAAGCTTCGGACAAGATAAATGAGATAAAGTGCCTTGAGAGGTTAGGACAAATCCAAAATCATGCGAAATATATTCATAAGCATTATCAGATCTAAAAGACTTGATAGTCTTAGAGAACTAAGTTTGCACCATTCCATTAAATTCATGAAAAATTTAAAAAAATTAGAATGGGATTTTAAGAGATAAATCCACGTATATCAAGAAAATTCATCAATAAAATAAGAAGAACCTCCTATAGTGGGTACTAGAGCTGGACCCCAAACATCAAAATGGGCCAAATCAAAAGGTGCTAAAGTATGAAATCACTATTATTAAAAGATAAAGTAGGTTGTTTGGCCAATTGACATGGCATACAATCAAACAATTCAGACTTGGTAGTCCTGAATCTACCATCAGATATTAAAGATTTTAATCTAACTGGAGAGGGATGACCAAATCTTGAATGCCATATGGACATAGTGGGAGCAGCAAGTGCATGAAAAGATGGAAGATGAAGAGATGTCAATTCGAACGGTCGCTCAATCTTACGCCTGGTCCTAACAATTGTTTTTATCAGTAGATCTTGAATAGCACAACTAACATAGAAAAAGAATAGGTGAACATCAAGGTCACATAATTGGCCAACAATAATTAGATTAAGAGACAATTGAGGAACACAATAGACATTAGATAGAGAAATGTGATTGGATGAGATGGTACCAGTATGTGTAATAGATATAATAGAAACTTCTGCTAGGTAATGGAAGTAGGTTGTGAAGGTGAAGATTTTGAACAGAAAATATTAGAGTTGTAGGTCGTATGGTTACAAAATCCAGAATCAATAAGTCATGAAGAACTTGAACAGAAAGTGCCCTAGCAAAAGGTTGAGCAATGTGAACAAGAACTTGAGAAACAATAGCCTCCAAATCAGCAGTAGAAAGAGCAGGAGGAGCTAGGGGTGTGAATCGAAATCGAAATCGGTAATTCGGAACTTTGAAATCGGAATTTTTTGGAATTTTGGTATCAGAATTTTCGACCGATTTCGATTTCGAATTCACCAATTCCGAATTCAAATTCGTTCCGAATTCAATTCGGAATTCGGTAAATTCCGATTTCACTGAATTCATGAATATAAAAATGATTAATATTATTATATAAATATTATATTACATATACATAAAAAAATATTATATATGTGTGAAAACGAAATTGAAATCGAAATAGGAATTCCGATTTCACCGAATTCATAAATATAAAATTATTATTATAATATAAATGTTATATTATATATTATATATATATATATGAAAAACAGATTTGAAATCAAAATAGAAATTTCGAATTCCGATTTCGAATTCGATTTCGAATTGTGATTTATTTGAAAAATCTCATTACCGAATTCGACCAATTCGAAATCAGATATTCCGATTTCCATTCTGAATTGCCGAATTACCGAATTCGAAATTCTGATTTGCACACCCCTAGGAGGAGCAACAGGAGATACAGGTCCAGGAGGTGAGCTAGCAGTAGACTCAACAAAAGTGCTGGTGACATCAATGGTAGCTATAGTGTGAGGAGTAGAATTCCAAGTACACTATCCTTGACCCCACTTTTTGCATCTGAGTGGAGTCAAACTCATCAAGCAAGGCCATAAGGAACTGAATAAGGCGATGAGAATCACAATAGGCATAGAATTTGTCTGCTTCACTGAGGTAATCCCACCGAGGTTTAGATTTAGCAATTTCATCCCAAAAACAGACCATTTCAGAATAGAAATCTTGAATAGATTGACCAGGCCATTGTTTCATGGCATGCAGTCAAAGGGAAAATTCGTACCATTGAGAAAGATCGATAGCAGTGTAGCGATCAACTAAGAAGTTCCAAACTTCCTTTGCAGTGTCAAATAACTTAAAATGTCGAATTATAGCAAGCACAGAAGTATTAGTGATCCAAGTGATAATTTTATGATTATCACTATCTCATTCTTCGAAACGAGCATTAAATTTTTTTAGAAGATTATCTGTCAACAGCAACAAGAAGAACTACACCACCATTGACATATTTCCATAGTTTACATCCACGGAAATTTTTTTTGAAAGATTAAGCCCAATGAGAATAATTAGTGCCATCAAGAATGATATGAATAGGCTGAGACACATCAGCTTGAGCCATAATAGAAAATGGCCAAGAATATATTTCAAATAAAGAGTAGATATAGTAAGGGACAATAGAGCAAAACTGGAACAAACGAATACCAAAATCGAAATCACAGGACCCAAAAACCTGAAGAACCAGTCTAGTGGAGTGAAAAATTGAGGTGAAAAAATGTTGGAAAATGTCAAAGAAAGAAAGATCTGGTGGAACCTGATGAAAAACCGAGGTGAAAAGCCGGTGTAGCCTATGAGGTAGCACACCGATCAGTGCCAGCATGTGGAGATATGCAAGGATCTGGACCTCGGTATTCTACTGATCGAAACAACAACGAATCTTGATTGATCAAACAAATGGGGCCGGATGGAATAAGCAACACTTCACCAAACTAGCATGTGAATGATGCCGATGCTAGTTAAAGGATTACCAGCACATGGAGACGGACGGAGTGCTTTGGTGATCAATGAAACGACCTGAAATTGACAAATTGGGAGGATCAGTAATCAAAAGGTCCGTGTAAAAAAAAATCGAAGGAATATGAAAACGAAATTTTTTGAGTGATTGATCAAGAAACTCTTGACACTATGTTGAAAGTAATATTTGGGAGAAAAAAGTTCACTGAATTCGTTGCTTTTACAACAATGTAATTGCTATATATATAGGTTGTACAGAGTGAATCTAGACTAATATTATACAAAATAAGATTTTAATTGTGATCATAATTGATGTGATCCTAATTGATGCTAACAATACAAGGTAAGATACTAATTGTGATTCTAATTGATGCTAAATACTGATTGATACAATAATATATTTTATTTACATTAACATAGATGATAATGCAGATCAATTCCAACAAAGACTTGAGTGACTGGAAGGCATTCTTTAAAAAAAAAAAGTATGAGAATATTTTGTTGGAAATACGTATTCCTTAACATAAATCTTGAAATAAACAATTAAAGTGAGAATCGCATGTATCCATAGGGTGTTAAAGATCATTAATCCTATTTTTAAAACACTAGTCGGACAAGAAAATAAAGACAAATAGATAGGACTACTTTGAAGAGGAAGGTGATTGGAGCTATTGGATGTCAAATCAAGGAACAAACGTCGGTACCCTTTGTCTATGCATGCGAGCTCATCTCTCACCAATTTCTAATTAAAGAACGGATTGGATGACCTTCAAATATGCTTTCCATCTAAGAAAAAAAAAAGATTAAAAAATGGGACCGAAAATTTAAAAGGAAAAAAGTAAAAAAGAACGAGACCTAGAGTCTCATTAGTAAAAGTACTGTTGAGCATCATCTAGCATATCAAGGTGGTAATAGGAATATTTCTTTTTGCTTTTTTATCAAAGAAATTGAATTCTGCAAAGGGATTTCATTAGTTGCATTAGTCTAAGAGCAGAAGCTTAGAAGCTTTATATAACTTCTAGTGGAACAGGGACTTTCTCTTACCCACAAACTAAGGCTAGACAATATTGTATCTTTCTTGGATTTATGTAGATAACGTCATATACACATGCTATTTTTATTCCATAGGGTGATGCTTCACCTTCGAAATGGTCCACAATTAATTTGTCCAATATTGTGAAAGGTCTTACAATTATTTTATCTCTTTCTATAATACATTGTCTTGCTAAAAGAAGGACATATATATTCTATCTTAATCTAAACTGTAGAATCCAAAAATTGGAGATATATTTCATAAAATCGATGTATATGGGAAGACAATTTACACACATAAAATAAATGTGGGAAAAGAGAAATAATACCGATAACAAACTATTAATCACATCATAAGAACAAGACTCTCAATCCTTCACTCTTATCAATTAAATACAATAATATGACTCCCTATTTATAGACTAGATGACTTGATAAACAAGCTTTACACCATAAGAAATTTCCTAATAAGATACTAATTTCTAAACAATAAAACTATCATAACTTGAATCCAATAGCATTACTAAAACTCTAACTTGACTAAAATACTACTAAATAATAATATGAAAATTTCTAATTTTGAGCCTTGATTTAATATGCCAACATAAACTTTGAATTGTAGCTTTTGCTTCACAGAGTTCACATGATGCAGACTAATCTGGAAAGAGGTTGTCTAGTATCCACAATCAAAACGCCATTCACACAACTTTTGTTTCCCAAAAAAAAAAAAAATCGATTACGACTCTGGTAGTTAGGCATATTCACACAATTACACGTCTTGCACTCTAATGTAGTCGTAGAAATTCTTTGGAGACCAGCGGCCTATAGGTATGTTTTTTACTTCTTGAGAAGTGAAAATTTGACCATTTTTATTACTAATGTCAAGTTTTTCCTTTTTGAAAGCCTCCAAGTTTGACCTACATTTCACAAGTCAACAATTAGTTAGTACTAGTTGGGACGGCCTGCGCGTTGCACAGGAGGGCGAATATTTCCCGTGTTAAGTTGCACAATTTTTAGTTATTGTATATTTGTTGTAGTGTAGAGAATTATATATGTGGTATAAGTTTGGCTTGAATTAGTTCAGATAATATAGTGTTGATATTTTGTATGATATGATTAGTATAGATTATGTGGTGTGGGTTAAGTAGTTGAACTCACTAAGTTCCATAAATATGGGCCTAATTCCTTTTTTTTTGCACAAATTCAAACATTTAATCAATATAATCACAATAATTATTTTTCTTTCATATTTTTGTATAATGTCGCTCACTAATATTAGATCATTAATCCACATTAAGAGCCATGTATTATACATTGTTTTTGAAATTTACAAACTTTAATTTTTTTAATGTAAGAAACAATGTAATTAATGTTGCATGTTTGACTAAAAGAATAATGAAAAAATAGCATACAACATTGCTTTTCAATTTAGAGTAATTTAGAGCCATTAGGAAAAATGAATATGTACACATTAAATTTAGAGCCATTAGGAAACATTTTATAATAATTATATATATACATTAAATATGAATATTTATCTAACAATATAAAAGTGAGAGTTGCCCCATGAACAATATTTTTCTGTCAAGCGGTTATCCTAAAATTGTTATTGGATGCCCGAGCTATTAGTAAATAACATACTAATTATTCTTTTTTATAGAACAAAAAATAAGAATAAAAACAAGGGCATTAAAAATTTGTAATAATTATATAGAGTAATATGGATATATAGACTAATACATTTTTATAATTGTATGTTTTAAAAAGTAGTAGGATTAGAAATCATTTTTAGTCCATGACACCTTAACCGATTTTGGTTAATTGTGATAACAATGTTGGACATCTTTTCTTTTTTTTTTTTTTTTTTTTTACTGCTGTTCAACTTTTGGGAATCATTCAGTCAAAAGCTTCTGCTGAACATGCTAAACAATTACTGCATTCAACAATTTTACAGAGCACTATTTTATTTCATTTTTTTTTGCAATATATGCATTCATTTTTTTCCAAATAATTTTATTTCATGTCGTAGTAATAAAATCCATTTTTTAAAGTCACTAAAGCCAATAATAATTTATTAATTATTTCCTCAATATTTGTGTATTTACAGAACACTCAATATTATTTAGATTGTTTCTTACATTAAAAAAATTAAAGTACTGTAAATTTCAAAAACAATGTAATAATACATGGCTCTTAATGTAGATTAATGATCTAATATTAGTAAGCAGCATTTACAAAAATATGAAAGAAAAATAATTATTGTGATTATATTGATTAAATGTTTTAATTTGTGCAAAAAAAAGGAAAAAACCAACAAATACAAAAGCCAACAAATTTGCCCTCAAAGTTGCCCAAAACTATCTTATAAGCACTTGACAAAAAATTCACTATTCATAAGCCAACTCCCTCCGAAAAATAATTGTTGTGATTATATTGATTAAATGTTTAAATTTGTGCAAAAAAAAAAAGGAAAAAGCCAACAAATACAAGAGCCAACAAATTTGCCCTCAAAGTTGCCCAAAATTACGCTATAACCGCTTGACCAAAAAGCACTATTCATCCTCCAACTCCCGCTTTTAATTATTTCCTCAATAATTGTGTATTTACAGAACACTCAATATTATTTAGATTGTTTCTTACATTAAAAAAATTAAAGTACTGTAAATTTCAAAAACAATGTAATAATACATGGCTCTTAATGTAGATTAATGATCTAATATTAGTAAGCAGCATTTACAAAAATATGAAAGAAAAATAATTATTGTGATTATATTGATTAAATGTTTTAATTTGTGCAAAAAAAAAGGGAAAAACCAACAAATACAAAAGCCAACAAATTTGCCCTCAAAGTTGCCCAAAAATATCTTATAAGCGCTTGACAAAAAATTCACTATTCATAAGCCAACTCCCTTCGAAAAATAATTGTTGTGATTATTATATTGATTAAATGTTTAAATTTGTGCAAAAAAAAAAAAGGAAAAAGCCAACAAAAGCCAACAAATACAAGAGCCAACAAATTTGCCCTCAAAGTTGCCCAAAATTACGCTATAACCGCTTGACCAAAAAGCACTATTCATCCTCCAACTCCCGCTTTTATTATATAGATTATTAGAACATTACATATTTGAATGACACTATGGTGGGGAGAAAGAATTTAACCTTTAACGGGGGAAAAATGTGGAGCTGACATGTGTTGGGAGGCGAAATGGTGAGAAAAATGATTGAAGCGTCAGGCCTTTAAGGCTGCTCGGGAAAAGGATGAAAATAGGCATCCCTACACTACCCTGGTGATTGGTGACAAGGTGTCGAGTTGCCAGATGTTTGACAATAAAATAAAGGAAAATGGACAGAAATTTGACAAATAAAAAATTTCTCTTCCTCAGACCCGGATCATAACGGTGCGTTTCTTGCGTTTGTAGTGCCTTTATTGTTTAATGATGATTAAAGTCATTATATCATATGTGTTGGTTTAAAACTGTTAATGAGAAGATAAAAGGTTAAATTGACAATTAAATTTATTATATTATTAATTTATTGATTAAGAAAAAATGGCAAGAATATTTCAAAAAAATCCTAAGACAAAAATTTTGCAAGTACTGAAAACTGAGCAAAACTGATAAATATACATTGTATCCAAAATTTTAAATACAGTTAATCTTTCAAAATTGTGCTAATATTAATCTTTCAAGAAGGGGTTAGCCCAAGATCTCTTTTACAATAACTAAAAATGAGCATGCTTTAGCAAATATGGATCACTAACCTTTGTGTTCATGCAATTGCTAATTCTGACTTGCTTGGAATATGTCCGATCGGCCTAAAAGTGGAACAAGTTTCAACTTCGTTTGTATATTCGCTTCAAATACTTGCTATCTTGTCACACGATTTCAATTATCCCCAACTCCCACATTTGTACTAAAAGTCAAGAATTCAGCATGCATGAAATTGCAAGTAGGACGGTCAATAGGGTTGGATTAACTTGAGTTGGAAAAAAGCTTATTAAGTCTAAGCTTAATTGGATCGGACAGAGTTTAGACATAAATATTATACATAAACTAATTATGAGCCGAGTTTGGGTCATACTAGACTCAAGTCATTAAAACCCAGCCCATATATGAGTATAATTATATATGCAAAATATATATGATAATATCTATAATTTATAATTACTAATAGTTAAGGCACACCTAATGTGTGTGTTATTAACAAAAGATATTAAAAATGACAAGTATAATTTTTTTGTTGGAAAAATAGTAATTAAAATAGTTAAACTGTTGTAGTTTTAAAAAATGGTAGTTTTTAATTAGGGAAATGTGGTTAATTTAACAGATATGCAATGATTGCAAAAAGGTAAGTAGTTAGAATGATGTAATTCTCTTTAAAAGTAAGGGTAGATTAGGCAATACAATAAATGGCACAATTTTTTACACCAAGCCCCTCCCCCCCACTTTATATATAGTAAGATATACATATTGCGACATAAATGTTAAAAGTTTATATGTAAATTTGTATTAATTCATAATTATAAAATATATATTATATTTAATTATGAATTTGGGCGATACCCGATTTGAACCCAAAACTCATATAATAGTGTGAGTTGAGATTGAACCTTTTAACATGAGTTCGAAATTCGAAAGTTCGAAAATCCATATAATTTATTAATCGAGTTTAGACTTGCCAAAAAACCTATTCAAAAGACCTGATTGACACCCCTAGTTGCAAATAAGAACGTAAAAAGAAAGAATAATGATAGAAGTCCTTTATTTAAATTCCTCTGCTCTTTGCCCATTTCTTAACTCTCAACCTCCCCGACTTATAAAAAATAGTAACACACACCCACACATATATATCAGAAATATGTCATGCACTTTGAGCGTGGATATATTTTTTGAAGTTATAATATTTTTTATATACTAAATTTTGTTGCTAAATCTTGATTGTTAATATAATATATTCTAAGAAACTATGAGAAAATTCAGTAATTTCTAGTCATACAAAATGTATATTGCATATGAAAAATTTTTAAACATTTATTGTACATTCTAATGCAAAAAAATATTAAAGATTGAAGTTTAGCTAAGTTATTGTCTATTTTACTAGAATTGCAGCAAAAAGAAAACAAAATTTTCTATAATTTATGAAACCAATGCATAAATCAAAGTTAGCAAAAATATTTGCTAAAGCATGCTCATTTTTAGCTATTGCAAAAAAGATCATGAACTAGCCCCTTCTTCTAACTCCAAATAGAATCAATTGGAAATACTGGTCTCCAATATTAATGCAAAAGTTTAAGAATCTCTTAACATTCTCTAGGAACACTCTCAAATATATTGAAGTTAAAGTTTTGAATCCAAATCCTCATTTGCTTTAAGAACCAGTTTTCAATTTCAATATAACAATATTTTCCCTCTTTGTAATTGAGCTTTCTTTTTCATGCAACTTGAAAATTTCTTTTTGTAGCTTTACTCTTCACCGAATTTTGATTTAAGCCATTTTATGGGCTATAAATGGATCGATTAATGATTAATAACACTACTTTATTGCCTCATTTTCACATTGAGGAGTCCTAGCAATAGTGAAAATTAATTGATGGTTTTAGATTGAAACATTATATTAGATTGATTATGGGGATTGATTTTTTATTTTTGTAATGACTATTGCCTTCCCATATTTGTAACATAAATAAACAACCTTTCATGCCTCATAATAATAAAGTTTCATCAACAAAAATTAATCAATAATCCCTTCTTTCCCACCAACATATTCCTTGAAAGACAAATTTTTGTATCGCCATCTTGGACAATTTTGAGAAGAATTTTCTTTTCCAAGCAATATTTTAGTGACCTTTTATAGTTTAAGAAATTAAAAAGTGAGAATAATGGGAAAAAATGTGTGTTAATATAAGCACAATTTTAAAAGATTAACTGTATTCAAAAATTTGGATCGCCAACCACGTGTAAAGGAGAGTATGTTTTTCGTTTTCCATTTGGGTGGCTGCAAGATTTTATTTCTACATTTCCTTTTTTTTTTAATTTCGATTGCTTTATTGATCATCATACCGTTACTACTGGATCTATAACAGTCTAGACGTGACAACTCATTTTAAAACTTGGGATAATTTCAGAAACCTCTCCTGAGGTTTCTCACAATTACAAAGAGCTCCTCTCAAGTTTTAAAAATTACATATACCTCTCCTACTTTTACTGTTTAGTAACAATATAGGTCCAAGAGTTTAGATTTTCTTTCAAAAATCCTAAATTACTCTTTTATACAAAATTAAGAAAGAAAAATATAGTATACTCAATCATTTTCTTCCACAGTTTACATAAATTAATAAACCAAATCCCTAACTAACAACCATCCAAACATAAGTTCTAAATCAATTAACCATCCAAAAGATTTCAAATTGATATATACAATATCAATTGCCACAATAAAAAAAAAACATACAAAACCCCATTGACAATCAATTTTATACCCCCAAATTAAATATCAATGCTCAAATACCTTTTCAATATAAGCTAATTTGATCGAGAACCACCATTATAAGTCTCATATGGTCTTAAAACATTAATATCTTAAAAGTTGAGAATAAATTCTACCTCCACAATAAAATCATAATAAAAAATTTCTAATCTAATGAAAAAAATCATTATGTAATTATTGACATTTTATAAATTTTTTCTTAACAATAAACAAAATATGACAAATTTTACATCTTTAGTTCTTATTCCTATTTCAATCATCAATTTTATTATTTATTTTTCTATCACTGCGAGCCTTTTCATTTCCTTTTAGTTTGACATATAATCTGCCCCTTTTGTAGATTTTGTAATTTCAATTTATTAATATTTACAAAATTGAAGATAATAAAAAGAGGTTATATTAAATAAAAAATAGACAAGAGACAGAAAAATAGATTTTTTTAGCTTTTGTAATTTTATTGCCTTAAATCTAAAATTGTTTATTAAGTGGAGGGCATTATAGGTATTTTAATATGTCAATGGAGGTAAGTGTAATTTCTTAAACCTAAGGGGAGCCGAGTGCAATTGGAGGTTTTTGAAATTATCCCTTAAAACTTTTTCTTCTCTCCGGTTATTTCCGTTTATTGCCAGTTATGTCTGACACATGTCTTCACATCACCTTCACGTAAGCGCATTACGTGCCCCGCATTGTTTGTCTTCCGTGTGGTCTCCCAAGACGTATATACTTTGCGTCAATATTTTAAAGAGCGGACCGTTAATTGATTCGGTGAGATGTTCGGGTCGAGATTTAATTAGTCAGACCGATTCAATTTTGATTCAATAAATTTTTAAAAAAATAATGTATATAAATATATATGCACAAAATAAGACATACATTGGACTAATTTAAGACTTTATATAATGAAAATTTTAATATTTTCAAAAAAGTTGGATTTTCATAAATAAAAATTTTAAATTATAAGTTGAAATAAATAAATTTCATCTCAATCTTAATTGAATTTACCAAAAAAATAATGTTAAATCCAACTCAAAAATATCACAATATTTTGAAATTATACAAAATTCACGTCTATGAGAATTAGACATTGTAAGTTTAGATTTTAATTCAAGTTTTTGATATTTAGATATTGCAACTTAAAAAAAAAAAGAAGTTTTGAGTTTGGAGGAAGTCAAAAAAATAAAAAATAAAAATACAAACTTGATAAAAGGCAAAAAATGAGAAGAAAGTGAGTGAATGTAGCATTTAATAATTAGGTTTTAGGATTAAGGAAAACATATTCTTTTTAAAAAAAAATTTCAATTTAATAGACAAAAACAAAAAACCGCCGATTCAATGATTCAATCCGGTTCGCACGATTCGAACGGTTCAATCCGATTTTTAAGTATAATCAACTCAAAACATGAACCGGACCGAAACCAAGGCTGGTTCGTAGTTCGACTGGTCCAGTCCAGATTTCAAAACACTGCTTTGGATCTGTCAAAGCCACTTTCAAAGCGTAGCAATTTTAGCAATGACCACAAATAGTTACTCGAAGAATAATAATAATTATAGACTTGAAATGGGATATAATGAGAGATTACATGTATCCTTTATAAGTTAGATTTCGACAATTTAAGAAGAGAATGACTCAAATTTCAAAATGTAGGTAGAAAAATTTCTATTGTAATAAGTATAGGTTTAGGAGTCTTGATAAATACAGATTTTCAAAATTTCCCTTTTAACTTTTTTATTTTTCACATATATATTAAAATTAATCTTTCCTCATCGAAGGTCTGGATGAATACTATATTATGTCACTTTAAAGTAAAATATCAAATTTTATATACGTAACATGTATCTAAATTATTAGTGTATACACTACTAATATATAAATAATTTATTTCATACATTATCCTTTACAACAAATATTCTGTCATTCGAACTATTTTACTGCTATACAATAAGCCGTTTTATGTGACATCTGCCTGAGTTGATTGCTAATGGTAATACTTAGTAAATTGTGAAACAAATCTGATACTACACACAAAAGCAAGATTAGCAGGCTCCGGTACGAGGAAAACCGCATGCTAATGTGACATCTGCCTGAGTTGATTCCTTTTTTAATCTTTATTTATTTTTAATTTGGCACATTGGTTCCCCAAGCTACCCTTCAATCACATGCTTCCACGTTATGCAATTGGAATGGGTACCAATTACCAACAACCATTCACACCTCATAATAATTCACGTGCGGCTTGTCAAACAAAAGTAGAATCCACCAACATAAAAACTAATGAATTTCTACAACAAATAAAATTAAAAATGCAAGGAAACAAACACATACATCGATTCTCTGGACTGTTAGGTCTCGGGCCGAACCAAGACATTAGTCTCCAAATTATTAGGTCTCAAAATCAAAGGATTCAAAATCCATGGAAATGGAAAAGAAATTAATGTTGGAAGAGTTTTCTGTTGCAAGAGGTCAATGCGATTCGAACAGAATTAGTCGTAAATCGTAAAATGGGTGCGATGCATGTGAATTATACCAAAAAAAAAAAAGAGAAATCGAAACAAAAAGAGTAGAACCTTTTTCTCTATTTCATGAGTCATTATCTTTCTTGTCCACATCATGGATTGAAAATGGCAAAATGCCTGAGCGTATATAAATAAGGCCACGTTGAGAGACTGGGCAGCGCTAATTCATTCATTCCCTGCCAATATAACCGAAACTTTTTCAGCAAAAATTTCATTATAGTCACAGCCACCGGCGGCTTTCTGGATGTCCCGGCGAACCCTGATTAAATCTTTCTTTGCATTAATTTCAAGAAATCCAAATGGCGGGTCAATCAAGAAAATGGATGATCCTTCTGGCTACTGTATGGATTCAAGCATTTACGGGGACAAATTTCGATTTTTCGGCATATTCGTCGGAGCTGAAGGAGGTTCTAGGGGTGTCACAGGTGCAACTGAACTATTTAGCGACAGCGTCGGACCTTGGCAAGGCGTTTGGGTGGTCGTCGGGGTTGGCCTTGATGTATTTGCCGTTGTGGGTGGTGATGCTCATTGCTGCCTTCATGGGACTAGTTGGTTACGGAATCCAATGGCTTGTGATTCGGGAATTTATCACCTTGCCTTATTTTGTGGTAAGTTTTTTCTCTTCATCTTTTCTCAATACTCTTGTACTGAACTCTTGGCATATACGGCTTTAAATTTTCCAAGTCTAGTAAGATAGTTAATAGGTATGCTTAATTGGTACCATTTAATATACTAGCAAAATACAATTAGCTAACATTTTTCCTTATTGCTACACTTAACTTACACTTGATATGTGTACTACAAAAATGAATGAACTCATATTTATTGTCGGAAACAGTTTCATGGCTTCGAAGAACATACTATTATTACACTTCCCTTTTGTCCTTAGTGATTCTTCCGTCAGCATAAAATGAAATTGTTTATTTATTTTTTAAAAGTAAAAGAAATTCAGTGGGTGGCTATATAAATGTTTCCCTTTTATTTCTTTGGCTTTACTAGAATGGTTTTTTCTAGGGCGTTTCTATAAAATTGTGGTAACATATTTTGTTAAACTTATATGAGACAATAAAAGTTGTTAGTAGAACCCCAAAAAAATAAAAAGAAAAGTTGTTAGAACCATCCTATGAAGAATTACATAAAAAAAAAAAAAAAAAAGTTCCCACATTTGCATGGTCCTTGTGAACTTGAGCGAATGATAGTTTCTTGGTCCAAATTGGTTCATAGTATTTCTTTAACAATTCAAAGATGATGGTGATGAATTTAATATATAATTACCAACAACACATGACTAGCATATATATTAATATGAAATATTTAATAGGTGTCCAATAGGTATCCGTTATATAGTTATAACAACATTTGACTGGTATATTAATATGAATTTTGAATAGATAATCAATGAGTATTCGTTAATATGCTTAAATCACACCTAAATAACTATGTAAATACACACTTACCTTTACTGTACTCCCTAAATCATGACACTTTTCTAAAGCACAATATATAAGCACACGTCTAAAAGAGGTGAATTCATTAAACTCTGATATTATTATCAAGGCAAATTAGCAAAAAAAAAAAAAAAAAAACCATCCTATGAGTGGAATAGTTCATATTTATATTCCCCAAAATTGAGACATTCAATATAAAAAATAAAAAAGACACCATTAAAACATTGTCCTGCATGCTTTCTTAACTTTCTTTCAAAAGGTTAAAAAAAGAATCATTAAAAAAAAAAGAAATCATCTTTTTTGTTTCTTTTTTTTTTTTTTGTGAAAAGAAAGATGTGCATCATTGTAAAGGTCATCTTTTGATGGAAGCTTAAATAACGTTCTTGTGCAGTATGCATTTCTTTAATTATTTTCATATTATTCATTCTCAACGGAAAAAGAACAAAATATGTATGGTACCAGTACCACATTTGTTGTGCATTTTCTGTGGATGCTTTTAGAAAGAAAGATAGTGATAGGAAACACAGAGGCTTTTGACCATGAATAGATTAAAAAAGAGAATGATAGCTACGAGAATATACTTTAAAGTGAAAGAAAAAGTAGTACATTCCAGTTTCTTCTGCTAATTCTACCACTTCACCACTATGATTTTGCACTTTTTCTTTCCTCCGCTGGAAAAAGATGTCCAAATTAAACTTTTTAATCGAGGTACTGCGAATTACAAAGATCGTTTTATTTCTGTCGAGCTATTTAATTTCATCCCTTCATATTTACTTGTATATGACATCCAGACGTGTCACTTTGAAAAAGAAAATAGAAAATTATTTTCCCCTAAATTTTGGGCTTTATCAAATTCTACAAAATTAAATTGATTTCTTACTATGTATCACATCCTCAAGAATTTTTTTGATAGATTAATTCATGTTTCTAAACCATAATGACCTTCTTTCTCTAATCTATTTTCTTTGTATAGCTTTCCTAGAAAAATAATTTGTTATGACAGTTTTAAGTTACAACAAATACTGTTGGTCGATATCAAATTTTTAAGAGTTTTGTATAATTTCACTGTCGGAAGAAATAATAATATTTCAAAGTTGGCAGCGATAGAATAGAAATGTCAAGTTGGACGATTCCATATGGTGGGGGTAGTAAATGGAACACATATTGACACAATGACATATGAATATAAGAATCAAAATTACCTGAAAATATATGGTTTTTTGTAATCATGTAATTATAGCTGTTAAATCCTCTAATGAAAGGATAAAATAAGCTTTAAAAATATTAAAATTTGTATAGGACTTTTTTATTTTCCTTATTTAATTATATTTTTTTTCCTTTTTTATAAGAGAATCAATAGTATTCTTATTTATCCCTTTAATGACTTGAATTCATGACTTCTCGATGATAATAAAATATCGTGTCAACAAAACCAAGCTTAAAAATAAATATCGTGTCAACAAAACCACCTAAAGCCTTCATCCTATGTTCATCTATGAGGAGTTATTTACCTCAAAAATAAAGATGAACCAAAAATCTCAATATCCAGGCTCACAATGGCCTCAGCAATCTAACTTTCAAAGCCATAAAACCCATAGACATTCTTACAAAGGAAAAACTTAAAACCCATAGAAAAGTACTTCAAGAAATGTCAGGACAAGAATCCAACATCGGAATTTAATTTTTAGGCATAAGTGTATAGGTGTCAGATCCATGGATATATTCTTGTGCGGTTTTATGTTTGCAAGCGAAGATATGTCATCTAATTAAGCTTTAAAAGATGGAAAGATGGTGGAAGATACAGAAGTACGGGATTTGGCTTGGCAACTGGAATTACCTTGGGGAAACGATAGGGAGAGGAGGGAAAGAGGTAGTTCTGTTGTCGGCTCCGCATGTTTTCTTGATTTATATTTGCTGATAATTCCTAGTTTATCTAGTTAGCTCTCTCACTACAAAGTTCTTCTTGTCCTAACCTTTCCTTGATCTCATGTTATCTTTATTTTCCTTCTTCTATTAATTCATTGCATTATTCTTTCCAAAAAGTTATGAGTATTTTTCTTTTCTTTTTCTTTTTCTTTTTTGGTGCTTGTCAATTCTTTTAGTAGCATATTTTAGGAAAAGCAAAAGAAGAACAATTCTTTCATCGTAAGAAAATAGTTTTGAGACTACGGCCCCATTTGGAAGGTGAGTTTTTTGGGAGTTTATCTAAAATTTTACTGTAACTTACTATAGAAGTTTTTAAAAAAATTTTTGAGATGTGTAAACTTTTTACTATTTTGAAGTGTATAGTTTAAAAACTTTGAGAAATTTTTTAAGGTTACTGTAACTAAAATTTTTAAAAAAACTTGTAGCAGACAAATTTGATAAAAAAAACCTGGGTTCCAAACAGACCGTACATTCAATGAATAGAAAAAGGAAAAAGTGAAAGGAATCCATTTTCATGGAAGACACTTTTGCAGGCTGATAAGCGATGAGGGTCATTTAGTCTTTTTATTGTTTCTATCATTAACGGGAGTTAGTGCTGGTGGGAATCTGTTATATGGTCAAATTACAAGGTTTGATTTGTTATTTGATCAAACCTGAGGGGAGGTTAATATAATTAACCCTTTTTTAAGGTTAAGGATTTAATAGTTGCAACAGAAGGAGGGGGAGCAATCCTATGGTAAGTGTGGTCCTACCATTCTCTGTCCCTACTCACCAATCTCGTCAACAAATGAGAATGATTAAGCAAATGTATGCTAATAAGATCTACTCATTTATTGGTAGAAAGAAGATTTATTTATTATAGTAATTTCATAATTTGCAAATGAGAAATAGCTTATTACCATGATTCTTGGAACCACTCTTCTTGGATGACGAGAGAGAGAGAGAGAGAAACTAAACTACAATGCAGAAAACAATCACATAATAACTTTTGCCTAGTAAAGTTTCGATTAGGACTTGTTAGACTTAATTTCTAAGCAGCTCCTTCACACCATTAAAATTTAAAAGCACCAAACTTATACGGCATTTGCCAAAGTTCAGTAGAATTATTTAGAAATGACATACAAGTGAGTGTGCTACAATACTTTGACAGTGAAATGCCCCTTCAATTAGGACCAAAAGCCCCCCTTCAATAGCCATCAATAAGGATAATTCTCAAGACTTGTTTAGTGAAATTATTAATTGATACGTATACAGCTGGTTATGATTAGTTCTCAAGACGTGGTTATTACTAATTGATAACAAAAACAGAGTAGCATAAACTACTTGTGCAGCTGTTCTTTGTGGAAATTTTCTGACAATACCATTGAGCAGTTGAAACATTTGCCCCATTTCTTGTTTTTGCTCCCTTTTTTATTTTTAGTTTCTTTTTTGTGGCTCGAGTTAAGCCATGTAATTATACTACTGGTTCAACAAATCACATAATTGGAGCTCCTTGCAGCTCCAAATTCTGTTCTTGCTAATATGTTCTGAAAAAGGAACAATATCAAGACGACACAAGATAGAATTGCTGTAGAACTTGGATAAACTTTTGAGTTGTATCTGTTATCTAAATTTCGGATTAGAGGCCTGGCAAGTTCCAGTCCAAACCAGTTTGCTCCTGAGATGTAAATAGGTGGAAGTATGTTTTGAATGAATTTATACATGGTGTAAACTAATAGGATTGTGATGTAAAAAATAAAAAAGAACTATTTTGCCCTCAACTGGACTGAAATGGAACTTGTGAGGCGGTGATCCTTCTCCTACTACTACTTTTTTGCATTCTTTGTATTGACCCTGGCTGCCTGTATTTCCATTGCAGATGTTCTTGCTTTGCTTGTTGGCTGGATGCAGCATTTGCTGGTTCAACACAGTCTGTTTTGTACTCTGCATAAATAACTTCCCATCTAACAGACCACTAGCACTTGCTCTCACAGTGAGCTTCAATGGAGTAAGCGCGGCATTTTATAATCTTGCTGCTACAGCAATGAACCCTTCATCTAGTGAACTCTATCTTCTTCTCAACGCCTTCATACCGTTGTTCACATCTCTGGTAGCACTCATTCCTATTCTTCGTCAACCAACTCTGGATACCCTTCCTCCTGATGCTGTCAAGCGTGATCAGTTTATATTCATCATATTGATTTTCTTGGCTGTCATTACTGGCATATATCTCCTTCTTTTACATCCAGTGAGTACAAAAGCTGCACGTTTCCTATTTAGCGGTGCCATTTTCCTCCTCCTACTTCCCTTAGGTATCCCTGGTATAGTATATGCAAGAAATTGGTTCGATCAAAAAATTTACTCACGCTTCCGCATGGAAGGCTCCAGTTTCATACTTATTGATCATGATGATCTTGAACTGCATAGGGGGCTTCTTAGTCGAGATAATAGCTTAAGAAATGGATCCCTTTGTTCTGTCGATGGTGACGAAAGTGTTAAAGGAATTTCTAGACAAGAAAGTACTGAATCCAATGGATGGTGTTGCAAGACTGTAATTGAGAAGGATCAATTGATAATGCTAGGGGAAGAGCACAAGGCTCGAATGCTTGTTCGTAGGCTGGACTTCTGGCTATATTACTTGGCATACTTCTGTGGAGGTACAATTGGCTTAGTCTACAGCAATAACCTCGGGCAAATTGCAGAGTCAGTTGGACAATATTCAAAGACTGAACTCCTTATAACACTCTATTCATCCCTCTCCTTCTTTGGTCGCCTGCTTTCAGCTGTACCAGACTTAATCAGGACGTAAGTTCAGGACTTTATCTTTTTGTATGGTAAAGTGTACATTGCACATGTTTTGTAGTTCTGTTTTGTTTTTAGATATTTGAGAATCGGAAGGAGAAAGGGAAATCAGAATTTGGATCCCTGACTATAAGCAGAGTAGCTTCCTATCAATTAGGTTACTGTTGAAGTGGTTATGTATGCTGGTTCTAACTTTTGAACTGTTCTGTATGTGCAGAAGATTCTATTTCGCAAGGACTGGATGGTTGGCAATTGCACTGCTGCCTACACCAATCGCATTCTTCTTGCTTGCTGCAACAAGCAGTCAAATGGCACTTCAAGCAGGAACAGCTTTGATTGGATTGAGCTCTGGCTTCATATTTGCAGCTGCAGTTTCAATAACATCTGAGCTGTTCGGGCCTAATAGTGTAGGTGTCAACCACAACATTCTCATTACAAACATCCCTCTTGGATCACTTCTGTATGGTGTCCTTGCAGCAATAGTCTATGATGCCAATGCTGGTTCAGGCCTTGGAGCCGTCACTGACATAGTCTGTATGGGTAGAAAATGCTATTTCTATACCTTTGTTTGGTGGGGAGGCATCTCTATTTTGGGATTAGCATTCAGTGTGCTATTATTCTTGAGAACTCGACAGGCTTATGGTCGCTTTGAACAGAATAGATTATCCACATTGTTGTATTAGGTGCTTAACAACAAAAGAAATAGGAGCATAAAGTGTATAGAACTAGTCATCTCCAGCGTAACGTGTAGGGGATTTTCTTAGCACTCAGTATGGAAAAACATACAACTATTGCTGATGGGAATGAACTCGTTTTCCTTGGAAAATGTCTGCTCTGATAGTTTTAATTTTAGGTTGCAATTTTGGCAGATTTGAATCTCTCTACTCGTTTTTGCCCATAATTCAGGTTAGACTAGCTCTGATTTTACGACATTTGGTTCATTTCTAAGTGCATCAGAAAATTGTAATTAACCAATCAAAAAAAAAAAGAAAAAGAAAAGCCAATTATAATGTGTATTTGTTGGTCGTAAATTTCAAGAAGGTCTAACTACTAAACACCTCTCAATAGTTTATGCTTTCTATCTTAGCATGGTTGCACCATGTCAACCAAGGAGTAAAATCATTCATACTTTGAGAGCTAATTGAGACCCAAAAAAAAAAAAAAAAAATCTCATTTGTTGAAGAAGCAAGAAATAGATAAGAACAAGAGGAGTATTAGTTTCTTTGTATAAAAGAATTTATTATAAAATGCAAAGCAATCTACATAGTCTTCAAGAACAAACTTGTTTCGGGTAAGAAGAGTATAGAAAGAAGAATCAAACTGTCTAAATGTAGTTACAAAACGTTTCATTCTTGATGCAAAGGAACAATCTCTCATATGCTGATGCCATTTTCTGTGCAGTAAACATTGAAGATGCATAGTCTCTACAAGACTTTCCTCTCTGTGACAGTCTCTTTGATCCTTCTGCCACGACCAACTCCAAAGCCTCTAACAAGGATTCTACATTTGGCGAAAACATGAATCCAAATTCATCATTTACAAGAATTGTACCCTTAATGCTAGGGAATCTTGAAGCCATCACAGGCTTTCCACTCATCATAGCTTCCATGAGTGTGAGATCAAGCCCCTGTGGCCTAAGCGTTGGATTAACAAAAATGTCAATAGAGCTATAAAAAGCGTGTAATTCTGATGGATTCATTGAGCCTAAAGCAATCACTTGGGGCCCTAAATCTCTGTATCTTTGTAACCATGGTCCAGAGCCTGCAACTATCAAGTAAACATCACTGTTTTTCTCCTTGAGTTTTGAGAAGGCTTCATATAGCAATGGATGACCTTTATCCTTCACTAGCCTTCCAGCAACACCAAGCACTAAGCTTGCATTTTGAGGCACACCAATTTTGGCTCTGAATTGATTGCCTAATCTCAAATCTTCTTGAAAATCTTTCTCATTTACGCCATTGACAATAACATGAACTCGTCTACTTGGAATTTGGTACACATCCCTTAGCATCTCTCCACAGCTGTCGCTTATAGCAACATGGTGAGCATAGTCTCTGAAGAATCTAATCTCATTCAGAACTTTGGGGATCACCCCATGTAGACTACTATTAAAAGCAGGAGAAATCGGCTCGTTAGGCAGCCGTGCCAAATCTTGATATATACTAGACTGCACGCTCTCGAGGGCTATACCGTGCCATGATACGACTAGGTTTGGAACACGACGAGCTACATGGAACGGAAGTGCTACACTTTCTGTATGAATTACATCAAATTCTCGGCGATTGTTTTCTGCTTCATATTGCTCCAAAGCTTTATTATACCTCCATCTTCCCGGTTCACCCTCGTGCCAATGAATTACAGGTGAAAAAGATTGACTTTCTCGCGGAACATTCTCATCTTGATCAGGTGGAGAAGTGAAGACATGAACCTGATGTCCACGGCGAGCTAAAGCAGTATGTAAGGTGTGCGCATGGCGCTCCATGCCACCAGGGGTGGCACTAGTTGGCCATTTTCTTGAGAAGACGGCGATTTTAAGAGTTTCTGATGGGGGATTTTCTTGGTTGAACTTTAGACGATTCCAAGCAAATTCAGCAGTGCGAAGATCACCTGACCATGACTTGTTTTGATTAAATGAATTTTTGCATACTGAACTTGAAGGGGTGTGAAGGAGAAGAAGAGCTGGGATCGTGAAAACTACAATAAAACAAAGGGTTGTGGAGAGGCTAGATTGGAGGGAGATCACAGGTCTTTTGGGCTTGCTAACTAAGGCCATTTTTCTGTGGTGGTTTGGAAGTTTGGGTTGAATTCGTGTACATATTTAGTTGGGAAGTCTATATTGTGAAATTGAATAAATGGACTTTGAGAATTGTAAACTGAAAAGTTAAGCAAAGTGGGAAGTTAGGCACGATTACAAGCAAGTGCATTAGGTTGGAAGTTGTCCAAAGCATACGTTTCTAATGCCGCTTTTTCCAAAAAAAAAAAAAAAACAGAAAAAAAGTGCTTCTCATGCCATAAGTAATGCATGTAGCTTCCTTTTTGCACTGTAAGAAGAGAAGTCATCAGTTTTATTTTATTGAGTCACAAGTTTTTTGCTTTCATTTTCTATTATTTTTCTTGTCATACATAGTCATGATCATAATTGAGTTTTTATGAACAGTTGTTCGAAATTCTGTCATGATTTCCATTGAGAAATGGGAAGTAATTTTACTTATACATTTATGCTTCTTTTGTTGTGGGGGAAGGGGGGGTTGTGGGGTGCAATGTATCCATTTATGCAAATTTTGCGTGCTTCATTTTTTTCTTTTTTTCTTTTTTTTTTGTGAACCAGAAACAGGGGGAATATTTTTTAAGTTCCAAAACAAGTTCTTAGAAAAGAAATTCGAAGGGCAAAATTATTATGTTTTTGAACATTGATTGTGTCTGCCCCCCTTGTGCATCCTTCTTGGAATGCCATGTATGAAAGACGACAGTCACATGCAATATAATAAATATACAAGAGGATGGTTATTAGTTAAAAAATAAAGAAAATTATGAAAGTAGAAATTCTCATAGAAAAACTTGACAATTTTATTGTACAACATTTTTTTTTTTTTGAAGAAAATACGACTGTTTGAGTAAAGACATCTCTTTGCTTGATTATTAATTCCAAATGCAAAATACAACTTTATATATGCTATGAGATAAAGATTAATCCATAACTTACTTTGCACCACAAGTAAATTGTCACAAGCTCCAACTTCGCAAAAAAAAATAAACAATTCATCCCGAAAAGGGTTGAATAAAAAGAAAAGATTCAATGAATAAAAGACTTATAGTTTCTTTCCCCTTTTTTTCCTTTTTTGTTCCTTTCTACAGAGATCCAGTAAAAGTCTAAATTTAAGATCTCAAAGGTGAACGATTAAATGATTTGGCCAAAGCAGACGGCAGAGTATGTGGATTTAGACCGAATTCAGCCATCACTCTATGACAGGCATTTTAGGCAGGTTTCAAGTATTTTCTTCTGTACGTAATTGATCTGGATTCACGTTTGACTTTCGGACACTGACCTCGTTTGCTTGCTTTCCATTCTAAGCACCATTTCCCATGGGATTTCTCTGACTGAAAAGTCAACTCTAAGAATTCCCATCCAACCGGACGGTAGTCATAACTTAATAATGTTTTAATCTATGTTTTTAAACTCGGACAGGACAACTGTTTAATCCAAGCGGTCTGAATTACTTTAAAAAATCATCTTTAAAAAATTCGATCAAATCCGATAAAAAATTGGATTTGACCAAGAATTGATGAAACCAGACAAAACCCAGTTTTTTTCCTTTGCGTTGGAATAAGACGGATGCTTTGACTAGTTTTGCCAAGATGAAAAGAAACGTAGTGCTGCAGTACTTCGATTTGAAAGCCCCTTGTCAAACCTCCTTAGCTAACCCAAAATTTTTTTGACCAAATATGCATGTAGTTCTCGTGTCCTAATTCCCAACTGGATCCTAATTTGCCATGCATGAGATGAACAATCACACAGAAGCGATAGAGAGAGTTGAATTGGATTTAGGATAAAGAGGAAAAAAAAAGAAATGAGCAAAAAAGGGAAGAGAAGAGAGAAGAGGGGAAAAAAAACAATGAAGAAAGGAGAGAGCATTCATGTGAGTTTATTGTATGATATAAAAGAAGAGAAGAAGAGTTGGTCATTGGTGTAGCGAAGAAGAAGAAGAAACAAAAGAAAGTAAAAAATGGGAAATCAAGTGACAGCGTAACAAAGAAAATGGGAGTTCCTAATTAGGTTTGACATTTATGTACTTTGAAAACCCTAAATGTTTCGCTATTTATATTTTGACCCTTTATAATTTTAGCAAAATGTAAAATTAACCCATCATATTTTCTAAACTACATTTCTACTTATAACTTTTAAAGTTATTCAACTAGAGTCCTTTTGGGTTAAATCTAAATTCATCAAAGAACCATATAAAGTAGTAAACCACTAATTTAAGGGACACTTTTATATATTATTTTTTATTATATATATTAATATATATTTATGACGTCATTCTATTTGACCCCGGATCAAACCCGATTGAACCCATTGACCCCTGAGTTCGGCCGAGACAATATCCAGTCTGAGTTTGAAAACATGGGTTTTAATCCTCGAATTGGTTAGTGATTGGTGAGATATCTGGATTGCAGTTCAATCAATCTGATTGATTCAACTCCTATTCAATAATTTTAAAAAATAATAAAATACATAAAAATATGTGCAAAACATAAGACATTCGACTAATATAAGACATCAATTGATAAAAACGTAAATATTTCAATGAACTTGGGCCTTCAAAGATAAATTTTAGGAATCAGTCTTTATGGCTCTAAAATACTATTTTTTCTTTTTTTTTTTCCAATTTAATTGACAAAGCCATACAATCACCAATTCACGATTCATTTCGATTTGCATGATTCACATGGTTCATACAGTTTTTGATTGGTTTTTAGCCCTAGTCGAGTCAAAATATGAGTTAGATCGGAGCCATAATTGATTGGCAATTTGATCGTTCGAACCAACTGATCAGATTTGATTTCAAAACATTGGTCGTGGGAATGATTTGTAAATTAACTAAAATTTGAAAAAGTATCTTCTTACATAGGTAAAAGTTGAGCATCTTGTACTGTGGATATGACTATTAATCTTAGAGATCTGAAGGTGTTACTCTAAAGATTAGCAAGTAAATATTTTTATTCTGTAGATCTTGTACATGGAAAAATCGAAATGATTAAAAAAATTTTGGACATGTCTTGATTTATATGAGCATTTTGATTTGACAGGTGGTAGCTATGGGATAATTCATATAAACCTAAAAAACATTCTACATGTGTGATATATGAAGCAACTTGGGTGAACTACGAGTGTGCAAATTAAGAAAAAATTAAGTTGTTTTTATGAAAACCAACTAATGGAAGTTATTAGAAGTTTTTTCCCCTTTTTGGCATAAAAAAAAGAAAAGAAGTTATGGTTCTTTTGGCAAACAAATAAAAAAAATAAATGTTTTTGGAAGTGGAAGTTATTAGAAATTACTAAAGTAATTATCTTTAGGAATTTTTGTCTTTGATGAGGCTACAATTAGAAAATCAAAAGATGTCACAAAATTTTAACATGAAACCCTCCTCATGCTTTATATATATATAGAGAGATGTGTATACACTTGCTCAAAATTAAAATATGTTAATTGATTAGGCTTGAACTAAACTTAGTTAAAATCCATGGAGATGCAATTAAATGAAGTATATCTAAAGATTGTGAAGGAAATTGACAAAGATGAACACCAGAAAATGCAAGGCCATAGGATCTTGGATGAAGTTCTGCTTTGGAAAAGTTCTTGTTGGATAACTAGTACAAAATTAACTATGGTCAGACCTTGAGGATCGGGAGTTTGAGTAGAAATTTATGCTTTTTTTATGTGATGAGGAAAATGCATAGAAATTAATATAATAAAAAGAATTATAAGAGAATGAAAGTATATTTATAAAAAAAAATTAAAATGATAGAACTGGAATAGGTAAAGAAATTTTTACCTTCGGAAAAATTTGTAATGCTCCCAAATCTTCTTGGACATTACCTTCATAGTGATTGGACTTCTTAAATGTGGACAACTACATAAATTTCGTGGAAAGAATGGATGGGACTAATTTTGGACTTATACGTGGCAAATTGAAATCAGGCCCAGTAACTCTTCCACTGAAATTGAATGGTTGGAAGCCTAAAATTGGTGTACAGATCCATCTGTATTTGTGACTTACTACCCAACAAAATTTTGTGGACATCAGATTTTTGGGAGAGACCCATTGGGCCCATAGCGAGGCTTGTCATCATCAAGCTTTTGAAATGTGTTAAAGCATGCTAAGGTGTTTAGTCAACTAGAAGAATCTTTTGGTTATGTTCATTCAATAATTTTACTGACGTTGCATTTGATAAAAATGAAACTTAATAACTGAAATTAGAATTTATTAAGTTATTGAATTACTAAATACTAAATTTGATACATTTGACTATATATCACACGTTTAATAATAAGTGAATAGTTCATTACTTATTTTTTGAAGCAAATTTTGTCTAGAAAATTCAGTGTCATTTAATTAATTCAAATATTTTAGTTTTGACTAATAAACATATTTGAACGTGTTGAGATCTGAATCCATTAAATTTAAATGGTAAATTAGGTTATCAAACATGCCTATGTGTTATAGCTACACCAATACTAGATTCAAGTTTTTCATCTTCCCATTTTGTTAGATTTCAACAAAATAAAAACCAAAGAAGTAAGTTAAAATCATAAATTACAATACAAGTTTGCATGTTTTCAAACTTAAGTGCAGTAATTGCAAAGAGATATTACCTTCAGAAAAGAGAAATTTTATTATAAATATAAGAGAGCAATGAATTGCATATTATTAACTGTCCACAATTGCGTGTAAGGAATAAAAATTAAGAGTCTGTGCAGTCTAATACACATTCCATGATCTCAAAGGAATTGAGCCTAAGAAATGAACTTGATTGGTTGATAGAATAAGAGGAGCTCTACTGGAAACAAAGATCGAGAGTTAGCTGGCTAAAAGAGGGAGACCGTAACACGTCTTATTTTCACAGCAAAGCGAATCAAAGAAAGCTGAAGAATACTATCAAATCATTGCAAATTGAAAGTGGGGACTGGATCAATTCAGAGGAGCAAATTGAGGAGCATATTGTGGACTACTACAAAGATCTGTTTAAGTCAGAGGGTTCACGGCTCCTGTTTAGTATATATATTGTGGAGCGAAGGATCCATGATGATCTAAGGGAGGAGCTGATGCAGGATTTTACAGAAGAAGAGATCTATGATGCTTTGCATCAGATGCATCCTTGGAAAGCACCTGGTCCGGATGGTCTACATGCTGGTTTTTATCAAAGATTCTGGGGGATAGTTGGTTCTGATGTAAAGAAGATGGCCTTATCTTTCCTTAATGGGAGCACAGAGTTAGGTAAGATAAATTCAACTCATATTGTTTTAATTCCTAAGTGCAAGAACCCCACTAAAGTATCTGATTTTCGGCCAGTTAGTCTTTGCAATGTTTTGTATAAAATTATAGCTAAGACTTTGGCTAACCGATTGCGGAATATTTTGCCCCATATTATTGACGAAGCCCAAAGTGCTTTCGTCAAAGGTCGTCTTATTACTGATAATGTGATTGTTGCAGTTGAAATGTTTCATTGGCTGGACCATCGAAAGGAGCATGAAGATAAGTATCTAGCCTTGAAGCTTGATATGAGTAAAGCATGACAGAGTAGAGTGGGATTTTTTGGAGTATATGCTTAATACTGTGGGGTTCCCGCTGAAATGGAGCAGATTGGTGATGAAAATGTATGAGGTCAATTTCTTACTCAATCTTAATTAATGGGAACCAATCTGATTATTTCATTCCCTCCAGAGGTCTACGGCAAGGCGATCCTTTAATCGCCTTATTTATTTATTTTATGTGCTGATGGACTTTCATCCCTTATCAGGAAAATGGAAAGACAGGGCCTTTGGAATGGAATAAGATTGAGTAACGAAGGCCCTTTGATTTCCCATCTTTTATTTGCTGATGACAGCTTGTTCTTTGCCAAAGCTGATGACCAAGGTATTCAGGCAATTATGGAAGCTCTCAACATTTATGAATGGGCATCGGGGCAAAGGGTGAACCTTGGTAAATCGCGGTTCTATTGTGGCAAGAACATATCAGAAGAAATGCAGAAGAAGCTGTGTGATAAATTAGGGGTACAACTTGATGATGGGAAAGGTGTCTACTTAGGAATGCAGTATATGATTGGCAGATCAAAAAATGAAGTATTTGCTTTTGTCAAAAATAGAATTTGGTGCAAGCTTAAAGGCTGGAAGGAGAAAATTTTGTCACGAGCAGGAAAAGAAGTGGTCATTAAAGCGGTGGTTCAAGCTATCCCTACGTATGTAATGTCCTGTTTCCGACTCACAAAGAGCTTGTGTGACGATATCACATCGCTCATAAGGAGCTTTTGGTGGGGCCAAAGAGGGGAGGAGAAGAAAATATGCTGGTTAAGGTGGGAACTATTATGCAAACCAAAGGCAGAGGGTGGCATGGGTTTCAGGGATATGGAATCGTTCAATCTAGCGCTCTTAGCAAAGCAAGGATGGAGATTAATCAAAAATCCAGATTCTCTGGCAGCTAGAGTCCTAAAGGCAAAATACTTTGCAAGAACGGAGTTTCTCACAGCTAGGCCTAGGCCAACTTCTTCCTATTTATGGAGAAGCATATTGGAAGGAAGGAAGCTGCTTAATAAAGGCATTTTATGGAGAGTGGGAAGCGGTGAAGCCATTCATGTTTGGGATGATCCATGGATACCAGTCCCAACTTCTTTCAAAGTATCACAATATACAAAGGATTTATGGCCTGAGGCGTGAGTACGAGATCTCACTGATCTTGAATCTGGAAAGTGAAAAATACACCTTCTTAATGCCTTGTTTTTCAAACATGAAGTGGAGTTGATTCAAAAAATTCCTCTGTCAGCAGGCTAGCCGCATGATGAGATAGTATGGCATTATTCAAAGACTGGAATATTTGATGTAAAATCAGCATATCATTTGGCAAGAAATTCCAAAAAATTTGGAAAAGGTGGAGAGGGATCATCATCAGGTAGCATGGAAAAGAACTTTTGGAATGGATTATGGCATCTAAACATTCCTCCAAAGGTCAGAGTGTTCATATGGAGAGCATGCTCAGGTATTTTACCCACTGGACATAATTTAAAGGCTAGAATAAGATGTGAAAGTACAAATTGCAGCTATTGCGGGTGTGAGATGGAAACTGATAGGCATATATTTTTTGAGTGTGATTTTGCCCAAGAAGTGTGGAAAGGGCTACATTATCGGAAGCTGTTGGAGTATTCCTCTGTCTCTAGTTTTAAGGAATGGTTCGGTTGGGTTCTGAATGCACGAGGAAAGCAAGGAGCAGAGTTAGCAGCAATAATTATTTGGCTAATTTGGAGATGCAGAAATGCGAGGATTTTTGAAGGGAAAGTAAGGGATACGGTCAGTGTTGGTGAATATGCAGTACATTTTTTGCAGGAGTATTGGAATTTACATTGCAAAGCCGAGCTCCCAGTGGCCGAGACTCTGAACAAGTGGGTACCTCCAGAAGAAGGTGTTTTAAAATTAAATGTTGATGGAGCTTTCTCTGATGCTGGAGCTGGAATTGGAGTTGTGGTGAGAGACCATCAAGGACAGGTGGAAGCTTTAATGGCTGAAAAAGTTTCTGCGGCTCTCAGTGCAGAGCATGTGGAATGCTTGGCTTTTCTTAAAGCCTGAGTTTTGCATAAGACTTTGGTATTTCTCACCTCATTCTAGAAGGGGATGCCTTGAGCATTGTCCAGAGAATTAATAGTGTAACCCCTGACTTATCCATGGTAGGCAACTTGATCAGAGGCATCAGAGATATGCTCAAAGACTTTTGCTACATACGGTTTCACATGTAAGAAGGAAGCTCATGTTTTGGCTCATTTGTCTCTGACACTTGAGGGAAGCCATGTTTGGTTTGTAAATTTTCCAAAGGAGATTATGTATGCTGCAAATGCAGATTTACTTTAATGAAATTCAGTTTCATTTTCAAAAAAAAAAAAAGCATAGTTAATTTATACAAAAATGAGTTAATAACACTTTGACCCCCTTGTATTGGTGTAGTAATCACACTTTGCCCTCTCAACCACAACCATATACAATTCTTTCTCTAGAAAAGTCAACAGTTAGTTTTGCTAACACAGTTATAAATTGTAGACAATGGAATTTTAATTAAATGCCAAAAAATTACCATTGATCTATAAATTATTTTTATCCAATTGGATATTACCATATATCATGTACACTTGGAAATTTGGTTATTAAATGGCCAATGATATTTCGTCCCGTAGCACGTGGAGGTGTTCCAAATCAATTCAAACTGCAGGGATATCTCCACCAACCAAATCATATCATGTTACATGTCTATATGACTTGATAGAATTTTGGATAGATATCTAAATATTTATTTCTTATTAAAGAGATAATATTTAGAGTTGTTTAATCCATATATACTTCTTATATACTGCAATAGCTTGTCCAATCAAATGGCGCCACGTCACGTGTCCCTACAAGTTCGACCAATTAAGGAATTACTTATTGGTATTATCTCTTTATTAGTAAATATAAAATAAAGAAATAATATTTGAGTTGGCACAATCTTGATGTGACTACGTGTCTTGCAAGGCCAGTAGAGTGGTATACATGTTTTCAACCTCTACCTCTTACTACGGCTATAAATAGGGGTTTCTCTACCGAGCCAAAGACAAGCACAGACCAAGAGATATCTCATACACTCAAGTATTGAAACTCCAAGTTACAAGGGTCTGGATCTTCAACCTCTCCAAGTCTCCCATATATCAAGACTTAAGTCTTTAAATATCTTCTAAAGTTCTTCAAATCTTCCATATCAAGATTTGAAGGTATCGGTGGTGGGTCCAAGAACAAGCCGTGAAGCCCTTGAATTGGCGTTGGAGGAGAAGAATCGAAGGAAACTCTCTATACGTTCGAGAAAATTCCAGAGATTGCATCTACATATTTTTCTAAATTTATATATCATATATTTGTCATGTATTTTTCTTGTCATTTTGCAGACTTAAAATTTTAATCACGTACAAAATTTTGGCACGCCCGATGGGACCATCTCTGCCTTCCATCTCTTCTCTTCGCATATTCAACTACGTACATCATCAATGGCACTAAAGAGCAACAAAATCATGATTGCACGTTCCAAGACTACTGATGCTAAGCCTGTTCAGGAAGCTGCACATGTCGCCGCCAATACCCGCATTATTGGTTCTGTGACAAGGAGTATGATGAGAGCTTCTACTCAAAATAGCATTGAAGCTCCATCGGCGTCAACTCCCGTCTTTGGTTCAATATCACTAATGAGCTATTCTTCCATGGTGGGAATCGAAGACGTTCTTGCCTCGATTGAGAAGGCTCTTGCCATGCTCAAACTTGGATCCGAATCCAAATTTTCTAAGCATGATGATGATTCATCAAGCACCGGATCAACCTCTTTCCATGAAACTCTTCAATCAAAAATTTTTATTGAAGATTCCACTGTCTCTTCTGTTGCAATGCCTGCTATGATGACAAACACTTTATGTTTCGAAGAACAAGTTTCGAATATGTCCAAGATAATGGAGACCATGATGAAACACATCAAGGACCAAGATGCTCTTATCGCTCAACTGCTCACCCAGAACGATCACGTTCCTAAAGGAATCCAGGTGAACCCTAAGGAGCACTAAGATGGTGAAATTCTCTCCTCTAAAGGCAAAGACAATGTGAAAGAAGTATATGTGACCGCCGAGGGAACTATTCCCATAGAACAATTGAAGGAACTTGTTGAAAACGTAATTAAAGACAAAAAGGAGGGTGGTTCAAAGTCAATCTTTACATACTCCAAACCTTTCACGGCTAGAATTGACAACCTAGCAATGCCTATTGGATATCAACCACCTAAGTTTCAACAGTTCGATGGAAAAGGCAGTCCAAAATAACATGTGGCTCATTTCATCGAGATCTGCAATAATGTTGGGACCTATGGTGACCTGCTAGTCAAATAGTTTGTTCGGTCCTTGAAAGGCAACGTATTTGATTGGTATACCGATCTCACACCGGGGTCCATCGACAGTTGGGAACATTGGAGCAAGAGTTCTTGAATCATTTTTATAGCACTAGAAGAACCGTTAGTATGCTGGAGTTGACTAACACTCACCAATGGGAGGATGAACCTGTGGTCAACTATATCGATAGGTGGAGAAATCTGAGTTTTAATTGCAAAGATAGACTGTCTGAACCCTCTGCCATAGAAATGTGCATCCGAGAAATACATTGGAGCTTAAGTTACATTCTACAAGGCATACGTCCAAATACATTTGAAGAATTAGTTACTCGCACTCACGATATGGAATTGAGTATCATAGCCAATGCAACTGATGGGTTTCCTATTCAAGCTCCGCGAGTACAACAACCTCGTCAAAGTAATGAAAGACAAGAAATAAAAAAGGGGGCAAGTTTTCTTCAAGACCCAGTAATAAAGAGTCTATGACAATAAATACAACTCCCATGAAGATTGCTACCAAGGTGAGTTGAAAGGTCACCGAAAGGTTAGACTCTTCCCAAAACAAGTCGATAAGAAAACCCACTTTAAAAGAGATGCAAGAAAAAGAATACTTATTCCTTGAATCTGATTTACAAGGGATGTTTGATGATCTTTTCAAGGAGAAACTCCTTGAACTTCCCGAAATGAAGCGCCCAGAGGAAGCCGGTCAAGTCAATGATCCAAATTATTGCTATTATTATCGTCTGATTGGCCATCCTCTCACAAAATGCTTTGTCTTTAACGACAAAATTATGAAATTATCCCGTCAAGGAAAAATTCTCCTCGAGGAGGATAAAGCATCGGCAAACCAAACAACAATAATGTTTGGGTCTGTGTGTTGTCTGATAGAAGTTCTATCCATACCAAGTAGTGCTCTGTCTGTAAAAAGGGAACTTGAAAAATCTTTAATTGAAAATGTTATTGAAAATAACAATGAAGGATGGACTTTAGTCACTCGAAAGGAGACTCGCAAACCAAAGATAAAGGAGTACATCTTTTTGAAAAGCATTCATTCGACAAAGGCTAAAGTAACAATGAAACAACGAAATGTATCAAAGAAACAAAAAGGAGTGGCCGTAACACCAGTCTCGTCAAATCATCCGCTTCTTCAAGAGGTTCGGCAACCTGTGACACTGAGAGAATTTATACCCAAGAGATATTTAAGTGACGATGGTGATAATTCTACTTCTTGTCATATCATCAAAGCTAAAAATCCTCAAGTCACACAAATTGGCACTGAATTTGAGAAAAAACTCAAAATCGATGATAAACCACTAGTGGATTGTGCAACGACTATCATTTTTTATGATGACGATTTAACTGTTGAGTTCAAAACCTACAATCAACCTTTGTTTGTTAGTGCATATGTCCGAGAACAGAAGATGAATAGGATACTCATTGATGGGGGATCTGCTATCAATATCATATTCTTACGTGCTATGAAAGAACTGAAAATCTTAAGCGATGAACTCTCCCAAAACCGCCTCATGATCCAAGGATTTAATCAAGGAGGGCAAAGAGCAATTTGCCTAATAAGGTTTGAATTGCTCATTGGTGAGTTGTTTTCAAGTGCGTTATTCCATATTATTGACGCCAAAACCTCTTATAACATGCTCTTGGGAAGACCCTGGATTCATGAGAATGAAATTATACCGTCTACTCTTTATTAATATTTCAAGTATTGTCGAGACGGTATAGTTAAGAAAGTTGCTGCCGATGATAAACCGTTCACTGAGGCCGAGACTCACTTTGCTGACGCCAAATTTTATCTTAAAAAGGAAGCAAAAAGAAAAGGGTCAACAAGGAAAGAAGATCAAGATTCCAAAGTACCCATTATGCGTTATATTCTGAGATAAAAAAGAGAAGAAGATCAGTTTTCTTTTATCAGGAATGACGCATTAAATGTCTCGCTCACCAAAATATAGTCTGTTAAAAGTAAGAAAGCGAGTTTGCAAGGGTTTGTCCGTCCCAAAGAAGAACCGACAGTGAAACATTACTCACTACCAACTAATCGGGCTTAAGAAGATTTTGATCCAAATGCATATATGTTTTTTGTTAAGACAGTTTATAACCTAAATGAGAAGAATGCATTGGGCAAACTCCTTCCTGAAGTGACTGGCGAGAAGACTCATGGATTGACGCCTACGCAAAAAATGTTGAAAGAAAGAGGTTATAACGTTGAAAATTCATCGATGGGTCGTGGTTATCAACTGCCCTCTCCTGTGCGTATAATGATCAAAATGACAAGTTGTAACTATGTGAATGAAGAAATGGAAGTTACAAGTCAAAAGAGATCCGTTTTCGATAGATTGGGAAATAAGTCAAAACGCACTTCTATATTTGATAGACTGGGCCCGCAATTGAAGAATTTAAAATCGCCCATCCATGAGAGATTATGCAGCAAAAAACAAGAGTACCAAGTTGTCAAGGAAGAAAATCTTACTCCATTGAAAAAGAATGATCCGAGAAAATGAGTTTTCAATTTCTTTATGCATTATGGAAACTTATTTAACGTAAGGATCGAAACCATCTTTGAAGAACAGGATCAAGAAAGTATTACTTCCTGCTATCATATTACGATCAGTGATCCTGAAGAAGAAGAGGAAGATGCAGATGACGCTCCCCCTGAATGTGAACAAGGAGTAAAAAATACAGTTGATATGTTAAAAGATATTAACCTTAGCACAAGTGACGATCCTCTTCCAATTTACATAAGTTCTTGCATAACGCCTGAAGAAGAGAAAGAGTATGTTGATTTGCTATTCGAATTCAAAGATGTCTTTGTCTGGAATTACTCAGAAATGTCTAGTTTGAATCCAAGGATCGCTGTTCATAATTTATCTGTCAAGCGAGGAACAAAACCTGTCAAACAAACTCAAAAACACTTTCGACCCGAATTAATTTCTCTGATAGAAAATGAGATAAATAGATTGATTGAACTTGGATTCATACGGAAAATGAAATATCCAATATGGATTTCAAGCATTGTCCCTGTAAGGAAGAAGAATGGGAAAATCCAAATTTGTGTTGATTTTCGAGATTTAAATGAGGCTTGCCCCAAAGATGATTTTTCGTTCCCCATCACAGAATTAACAGTAGATGCTACAACAGGACGTGAAGCATTATCTTTTCTTGATGGATCGTCTGACTACAATCAAATATGCATGGCAACCGAGGACGAGGAGCTCACTGCCTTTCGCACTTCCAAGGGAATTTATTGCTATAAAGTGATACCGTTTGGTTTGAAAAGTGTTGGAGCGACATATCAAAAGACAATGCAAAGAATTTTAGATGATATGCTTCATAAAAATGTGGAGTGCTACGTTGACGATCTTGTGGTAAAATTAAAGATACAAGAAGATCGTATTCAAGACCTTCGAAGAGTTTTTCAACGCCTTCGAAAATACCAACTGAAAATGAATCCTTTGAAATACGCATTTGGGGTCACTTCTGGAAAGTTTCTTGGTTTCATCGTTCATCAACGAGGATTAGAGGTCGATCGATCTAAAATTGATGCCATTGTGAACATACCTGAGCCACAAAATATCCATGAATTGAAGAGCCTTCAAGGAAGATTGGCTTACATTCGGAGGTTTATCTCTAATTTGGCTAGACGATGCCAACATTTCAGTCGACTAATGAAAAAAGGGGTACTTTTTGAGTGGGATGAAACTTGTAAAAATGCTTTTACAAGCATTAAAATGTTCCTTGTAAAAATGCTTTTACAAGCATTAAAATGTTCCTTATGAATCCCCCTGTGTTACCTGCGCCAATTCCAGGAAAATCATTGATCCTCTATATTTCTGCCTAAGAGCGGTCGGTTGGGGCCTTACTTGCTTAAGAAAATGATGAAAATAAGAAGAATGCATTGTATTACTTAACTCGGATGATGACATCTAATGAGTTGAATTACACATCCATTGAGAAGTTGTGTTTGGCATATATATTTGTCATTCAGAAGTTGAAACATTATTTTCAAACACACACTGTCCGACTCATATCTAAGTCCAATCCCATTAAATATGTCATGGCAAAACCTGTACTGTCTGACCGACTTGCGAGATGGTACTTTTAATTTCAACAGTTTGAAATTATTTACGTACCTGCGGAGGCTGCCAAAGTACAAGTATTGACAGACTTTCTAACCGATCATCCCATGCCTGCCGAGTGAGAGTTGACTGATGAACTCCCGATGAAAAAATGTTTGTGGTCGAATCTCTGTGATTGATGTATTTCGATGGAGCTGCTCACCGTAATGGAGCTAGTGCGAGAGTTGTCTTTTATACTCTTGAAGCAGATATATTGCCGTACTCTTTCATTTTAACATGCCGGTGTTCAAATAATGCGGCCGAATATCAGGCGTTAATTGTCGAGTTGGAAACGACTGTAGACATAAAGCAGTTGCATTTTAGAGTGTATGGTGATTCAAAATTAGTGGTAAATCAACTTCTTGGTATTTATGATATCAAGAAACCTGAATTAATCCCATATTATAAATATGCAAGACAACTCATGGGATATTTAGACAATGTCACTATAGAGTATATTTTTAGGAATTTTAACCAACAAGCTGACTCTTTGACAAGGTTGGCGTCCATGATCACCCTACCTTCTCATCGAAATCAAATTTTAATATGTCAAAATTGGGTCATACCTCTGATATTCGACGGAAAAGATAACGGTGGAGAAGAAAATGCTTATCATATTTTTGTCCATGAGATTGAAACGGAGGATTGGCGTCATCTCATTATTGATTAACTTAATCATGAAAAGTTACCAGAAGATCCCAAGAAAAAAGTTGATATACGTCGTTGAGCGCCACGCTTCATTTACTACAAAGGGATGCTGTAGCGAAGATCATTTGATGGAGTGTTTCTACGATGTCTTGGAGAAGATGAGGCCATGCAAGCAATGGAGGAAACTTACTCTGGGATATGTGATGCACATCAATCTGGTCCGAAGTTACATTTTCGTATTGAAAGAATGGGATACTACTAGTCAACGATGGTGAAGGACTGCATCAACTTTGCTAGAAGATGTCAAGCTTATCAATTCCATGGCAATTTCATCCATCAACCTTCTGAGCCATTGCACCCAACTATGGCTTCTTGGCCATTCGATACTTGGGGTTTGGATATAGTTGAACCATTTCCAAAGTTTTCTGGCGGACACATTTTTATTTTGGCAGCGACAGATTACTTCTCAAAGTGGATTGAAGCAATTCCTCTAAGAGAGATCAAAAATGAGAATGTAGTAGATTTCATTCGCTTGCACATCATTTATCGGGTATGGAATCCCACGTTATATCATCACCGATAATGGTAAACCTTTTTGCAATGTGGCAATGAACAAACTTTGCGAAAAGTTTCATTTTAAACAATACAACTCTTCCATATACTATGCTGCTACAAATGGACTCACTGAAGCATTCAACAAGACATTATATAATCTGTTGAAGAAAATCGTAGATAAATCAAAAAGGGATTGGCATTTTCGAATTAGAGAAGCTCTTTGGGTATACAGAACTACTTTTCAAACTCCCATGCAAGCAACCCCATACGCGCTTGTTTATGGTGTTGAAGCTGTTCTTCCACTTAAGTGTCAAATACCTTCGCTAAGAATTGCGATTTAAGAAGGGTTCAGCGAAGACGATAATGTTTGTCTTCGCCTTGAGGAGTTAGAAGCACTCGACGAAAAGAGATTGAAAACTCAACAACGGATTGAGTGCTATCAAGCTCGTCTTTCAAAAGCATTCAATTTTGAGCTCCAGATGAACATAAGCAAGTGGTGGAGACGTTGGTGTTCAGCACAAGACTCCCCAAGAACTCATTGAAACCAAAACATGTCATGAACTCACATGCAAGCATGCATGATATGCAATTGAATAAATAATGCAGGAAACAGTTCATAAGTAGCTTTGAAAATAGTTTAGGGTCACTCCCAACCACGGCTCATAATTCTCATCCATCATAGACAGTTTCCTCGATCAAGTCCAAGGCCTTCAACTCAAACTCAAAGCAATCAAATGCTTTCAAAGATCGGACAGTATTTCCCCTTAATTTCCTTACTTTTCCATCCTATAAGCAACACCAATTCATCTCAAATTAACCACATACACATCATTAACTATCAAATACACCTTTCGACACAATATCCATAACTGAATCTACACTTATCGGATTGAAACAAATCTTATGGAGTTTCAAAGCCAAGACATAACCCTACATTTCTTATGAAAACCTCCAAAGTCAAATCATGCATTTTCATGGTCAAAAATGGAAATTTCCACGAAAACAGAAATCTGGGCGTGAAACAGGGCTCATGGGCAGTCAAGGATATTTCGGTCATTTCATATGTTACAGTGCTCCGATTGAGATGAAAATTTACAGGTAGTTATCTAACACCATTTTCTACAACTTTCATGTTTTAACCCAAGCCTGATTCGGCCTCTAATATGCTCAAATAAATCTGGTCAGAACATGGTAGATTTGAAACCCTAACCTGAAATTTTCCACACAAGCTGAAATTTTCTGCAAATAACCGCAATTAACGCACAAGAGGTCTATTTAACACCATTTAGAGCCATCAATTCAAGCGAATCATATCCATCATAGAAAAATAGAAAAATTCTCAAAAGAATAGAAATTTAGATAACTCCACTCCAATCCATAAAATCTTCCATAAAATCACCTAACTAGCTACCATAAGGCACCAATTGGCTATTATTAGAAACAAAAAGTGAGTTCCAAGTAAAATACCTTAATTCCTCAAGAAAGGTAGTAGCTTAGTGGTTTTTCTTCGAAAACAACTCCATCAAGATCTTCAAACTCCCTTAGCAAGTCTTTTGTGTGGACTAATTCAAGGTTTAATCGGTTAGATTTCAAGATTTGTGCAAGAAATGGAAGATATAGGTGAAGCTTTCTTTTCTTTTCTCTCAAGGTGAAGGTCGGCCAAGAAGCTTGAAGAATGAAGATGATTTTGATCAATTTTGGGTATTTAGTAAAGATGATGAATAGTGGTCAAAGTCCACCCTCCATTGGTTTCATGACACTTCGCCCTATTAGGGTTTTAATCTTATCCTTTTGTCTCTTCAAGATTAAACCATTTAAATAACCTCTAATTATCTCTTAACACCTAGTATATTAATCCCGGTATACAAAACATAACCTAATTGGTCGAATTTATCGCACTTAACGCCACTAGCGGGTCCCACGTCCAATATACACTCTTTATTTCTCAGGAACTAATTTATACTAGAAAAATGATTGGAAAACTATATTCACTTATAAAAGTCTTTGGAAAATTTTGATAATAAAATAAAGTAAGAAAAATGCACGCGAAAAAATAAATAAATAAAGAAAATTTCCCTTTTCTTTTCCTTCGGGCGTCACAGCTCTTCCAGTACATCGGTTCGCAATTCATGAATTCTAGCAGTCTGGACATCCATAGTCGTCCTCAGTCCTCGATTATCCTCCTAGACTGCCCTATTTTCCTCAGATAACTGTCTCCGGTCATCGTTTACCGCTAACATCACGTTATTTGGGTACGAGTAAGTACTCCGACAGTCACATGAAGTCCTAGTTTGGCGGGTTGAGTTATATCTCCAACGAGCTCCCCTAGGCCCTTCTCAATAATGGACCATCGGAAGATGCTTCGAGACGACTCAATACTACCATTACCTTCCATAACTTATAATTAAAAATAAAAGTTTAGATGGATCCAAGTATACTAAATAAACTAGATTTAATCATTTCGTACTATCCCACATATCTCTCACAAGATCAAGACTTCTAATTGTCCAATAATTCAAACCTAGGCTCTAATTTTCTTCCCTACAAGTGGTCACTTAATTTTCAAATCAATCCCACAGTCCACCATCCTAAACTTTTAATCTAAGGTACACTATAGAGATCTGAAGCCAGGCTTTGATACCAACTGTGAGGCCCCCACTTCTCCTTAGGACGAAACCAAGGGTATCCGCGAAACGCCTGCCGAACTCTCGCCAGAACTCGATACCAGTCAAATTTAAACTTAACGATACACCACTAATAATAAAAGGCAAAATAAAGAAAAGTCACTTCCTTACATAAATATTCAAATCGTATCTCACAAGTTACCAAATGTACATTAATTTTTCCCAAAATACCACCACTAGAAGTCGACTAGTCAATTACGTCCCAGATTCTAATCAAAATTAATCAAGCCAGCTTCCTCAAAATTCTTTCCAATCCGAGCTCCTGTTAAGGAAAACAAACTAATGGGATGAGCGAACGCTCAGTAAGGCCAAAAAACACAAATGCTAATACATAGTTCAAGTAACAATAACATTTATACAGTAAGTAAAACTGTAAAGTTCGAGTAATTAACTTTTCAACTAGGAAAAGCAAGCAGAAGCAATTCAAGGATACTATAGCTCTCAGGAGCTAAATTCCACGTAGCAGAGTCAAGGTCTTGATCAAATTCCATGTTGACACTCCGTCAACCAAGTAAGTATCAAATCCATAGGATCTCCATTTTCCCCAGATTCCCGTCACCGTTACTCCGCCTATACCGGGCCCGCTGTGATACCCCAACTTTTAGGATGCTACTGTTGTTTAATTTCAAAGAGGATATTACGATTTCTTTATTTAAGACATTGTTTTGTTTTAAAACGAGAAAATCCTAAATTCTAAAAACCCTAAAGTCTAAACAAAAACTCTAGTTTACTTGTGACTAATCGGTTTCTTAAATCTCTCATGTTTTAATCGAAACCCTACTTTTAATGGAATTGTAAAATCTCGCACATTTTATTAAAATTCCTTTTATTTGGAAATTATTACTTTATAATAGCCTCACTACCCAATCACCTCACAATAAGTGCAAATGAATATAGAAGGAAGGGTTTTTCCTTTTCGTTTTCAAGTTAGCGCGAATTAGGGTTTTACGCCTATCCGTGGTGTGACTATCCGGTACGGAGTATGGATCAAATTTGGTGATTAAGAGTGAGTTTTAGATGATATTAAGTGTGTGATTGGAAGTGAGAATAATAAGTGAGAGAATTATAAGTGAAAATTCTAGTACGACCAAGAAAAGGGAAAAAAAAAGAAAAATTGAGGTTGAATCTTGTGGTGACACTTGGCGGTCATCCAACTAACTTTGACCCAAACCAATTACCATCTTATAAACCTTCTTGAAGCTTCATTTCTCCTTCATTCCAGCCTCTTGGTCCTGAGTTTGAGAGAAAAAAAAAGGAGAGGAAGACAAGCTAGCAACTTTACCTTGAATCCAACTTAGTTGAGTGAAAATCCAAAATCCAAACCGATTAAACTTTCATTTTAGTGCTTAGATAGTTGTGTGTGGTAAAAGTTTGGGAAGAAAGTGTTTGGTTTCTCACCTACAAGGAGCTTTTGGAAGGTACCATGGCTGCCTATCCCTTTACTCTTCATTAATCTTGTTTAAGTTTGGATAGAAACTCATATTCTTGGTTTATGACGGTAAATTTGCTAGTTTGGAATGATATGTGGAATATGGAGCTAGAGTTTACATTTTCAGCCTTGCTTATGGTTATTCATCTATTAATGAATGTTATAGTGTTAGTAATTGTTGACTTTGATGCTTGAATGCTTACTAGATATGAAATTCTAGAGAAAAAGCTCAAATTCCAGGTTTAAGTTTTCATATTCCCCTGTTCTGTCCGGTTCTAGTTCACCATGTTAGAGGCCGAATTAGACTTAGTCTAAAACATGAAAGTTGTATAGAATACTATTTTATAGTTTTATACAAAATTTCAGCCCAATCCGAGCACTGTAACTCATGAAAAGATAAAAATACCCCTAAGACTGCCCTAGGTAGAGTCCAGCAGACAGTTTTGACATTGCCTCACATTGACTGCTTTTGTTCACCTTGATCCGTATCAAACCAGCCTTTGCTCAAAACATGAAACTTTTATCCCTATGTCTTAGCTTTCCAAAGCCCTTAAGAATGCCTTAATCGGACTTCGGTAGCCTGAGTTATTGTCATTTATGCATAGTGCAATTAACTAGCTCGAATGTGAGATTTTGGTTCTGTAATTTGAAATTTTGACCTAGATACACTAGGAAATGGACTGAGTGGTCTTCATCAAAGTTGTAGGTTTTTCTCTTAGTTTCGAAATGGTATCTCATACACCTTAAACCGATGGCCATAGCTTCTGTTATAATTAAAACCGTAAAAGGTATCAAAACTGTGAAATGTCTGTTTGCGCCTTTGGGTGCGGACACGAGACCGTTTTCATTTCCGCGCACGTGTTCGTGCATTTCTTAACTATTTTTGCCATTTAGGACTATTTTTGTTATTTTGTTACTATTCCAGCCGTTGCGGCCAATTTCGACAATCTTGTGGCCTTAATGTCGTTTTTGACCGTTTTGACTATTTTTGACCGGTTTCGATCATTCAAGTTACAAACTGCTATTGTATGGCCGTTTCACTTATATGTGTATATAATCTGTCAATACAGACTGTGAGGCTTTTGACAGTGACGGTCAATCTCAATGAATTGTATCGTTTTTCGTACCAAATTTTATCAAGTGAGTAATTGGGTTATTTATTGATGTGAAATTGTTAAAGTGCTTTGTATATGTTAAATGGATACTTAGGCGAGAATGTACTTTATCTCACTCGTCCTTAGCCCATCTATTGTTTTGATTTACAATATGAGAATATATGTTTTGTGCTGAGTAACACCCTTTTGCTGTGTGCTGATGGGGGTGATTACGTGACTTGAATTGAACCCCATTTGCTATGTGGTGTTTGGGGTAAGTATTTTGTTGTATATTTTGTTGAGAGATACCATCTATTAAGAGATCGGATATCTCAGGGATTGGTTCCAGTCCGGTTCCAAGGGTAGACGAACTATTTGAGCCAGCCAGGAATTGGTCGAAACTAGTTCCATGCTAACCTTGGGATTTACTTCTTTGTTAAAGCTTTGATGAAAGCTAAGTTCTTGTTTCGCTTCAGCTGTTGTGTGCTATTGACTGGCTAGCGAGGGTTGATAAGGTGAACGGGGAAAGTTAAATGGACTCTACGGATCATGAGTACTTTGGTTGACGGAGTGTCAACAGGCATTCAAGTTCGAGGAATTGAATTGGTTTTGGAGCCACCCGTATCCTACCATTGTGATGTTACATTTCTGTATTGATGTTTGATTTATATGTTTATTTGAATGTGCTTTTACATTTAACCCCAATTATTCACTAAGCACATAACTTACCCCATTCCATTTTTTTTTCCTTAGTAGGGGCCGACACGGGGATCGCTCAGGTAGGTGTATAGACTTTTGGTTATAGACTATTTGACTTTGTACCTGTTATAAGTTGACTAGTAAGATGTATATAGTTGTCGTGGTGGTAGTAGTATCGAGGGTTTACTTTCTAGTACTCGTGATATGTAATTCTTGGAGAATTGGATGTAATATTTGAAATTGATCTTGTAATTCATTTGAGGACAGTAGTGAGTGAGTGAGCCCCGGCGAGAGTTGGGCAGGCGACCCACCGAACCCTGGGGTACGCCCTAGGGAGAGGTGGGCCGTCACACCCGCTCGTCAAGGTTTTGATATTACTCGAGTATATTGTGGCAATACTATGCGAGTATGCCAAGTAAGGTCTCTCCAATAAATCAAACTTCATGTTTGCTCATGGTTTACTAAACTCCTCGACTGAGCCCATGCCAGCTCGATTCGCAAAGTTAGCCGATGAATTTGGGCGTCTGCCACGAGTAGGATTGGTCGACGAGACATCGCTCCAATCAACACCAAGTCACATACGAGTATAGTTTCAAGTATGAGCAAGTCAAGTAACTAGTCAAGTAAATCGAGTAACAAGTCAAGTAAATCAAGTAACATGTCAAGTAAAGAGAGCGAGTGCGATAAAATACACACTCGTCTTGACAAGTTAAATTCACGTATTCAACTAGATGCATTTCAAGTATTAGGCAACAAGTCATGCACTTGACACTCACCAATTCAAAATAAGTGAGTAAATAAGTCCTTTAGTGTTCCGCTCTGAGGTTTCCTTCAATATCCTCTTGAGCGCCTGAAGAAATAGTGATCAATTATCACTCACATATACTCACAATTACTTAACATACAAGGAAGGAAATATATTTGCTTAGACTTAGAACAATGTCTCAAAAGAGCTCCATACTATTGAAATTCAAGATTCAAAAGTAAGGATTTAAAATCTCAAGGGAAAACTTGTATCCTCCATGAAGTCGGGTTTAAAACAAACTATCAATATCAAAAGGAAATGAAAAGTTCTTAAAACTTATGTCCTACGAAATCGAAAATTTTCCACTTTTTTTTTTAAACAAAAAGTATCATCTTTTTATTCATCAAAACCAGAGCACAACGCCAAGGAACCAACTAGATCCCTATATCCTAAGAGAAAAATGAAAACTACAGAAATTCTACATGTCCAAAGATAAGAGCCCCCTGGAGCGTTGGGGTAACTGAGACGCTAAAGTGAAAATAGAACGAGAGCCACACTCCACCCCAAACATTGCCAGCGAATCCGCCACCATGTTCCCCTCTCGGTAGCAATGACCAAACTGATGGCCAGCAGAGGTAACCAGCCGAATAGCACGAACAACTGGCCGAATCACTACGGGGACCCCCCAAACCCCCTTTAAACAATTGATCAAGACCAAGCAATCGGATTCAACAAACAACTGAGAAATCCCTAAGCAGTACCCTAGCTGAAGCCCTAACAGGAGAGCCCGAGCCTCAGCCTGCAGGGAATCTAGGGGGCCAAAAGAGTTAGCAAAGGCAATAATAAGTTTCCCCCCCGAAGCCCTAATCACCCCACCGCCCCCACTACCACCAACCGTAGAACAGCCGTCAGTGTTAAGCTTAAATGCACCCTCCACAGGGAAAATCCACCTCACCACCTTAGATATTAGCACCCTCCGGGTTGACGACAAAACCTCCAGGAAGCCCTCCCACTGGTGAGGCAAACGCGCAATCCCCGGAAAGTGGATTTGAAGTAACCTGTGCAATTCAGAAATGATAGAGACCCGAACCTGAGCCCCAGAAACCTTGCGCCCCTCAAACCTGGACGTATTCCTAACCCGTCATAGGAACCAAAGAATAAGGATCGGAAGAATTCGAGACACCCAACGGAGCGCCTTCCCTTTTACAGGGAACATCCACCAATCGTAACATCGAGACCTAAAGGAAACACCCCGTGCACAAACTCCTAAGGAACGCTCAAAGAACACCCAAGTCCCAACTGCCAATTGACCAGTAGAGAACACATGTTGCAACGTTTCACCTTGAGCCGGAAAGCAACAATGACACTTAGATGGACCATGAATCTGGAATTTCTGCAGCACATCATCCACTGGCAGATGGCCGTTTAGTAAATGCCACATGAAAAAGGATACTTTCCTTGGGACAGACGACTACCAAATATAGGAACACACCCAGGAGCGAGTCCGAGCCGGGCGAACAAGTTGATAAGCAGACCTCAGCGAGAAAACCCCTGAGGGCTCCAAGAGCCAAACCAGATCTTGAGTTTGAGAAGTCCAAAATTAGAAAACTCTATATCGTTGGAAACTAGATCCAAAGTTCTAAAAGTTTTCAAGAGACACTTTTCCAAGATTCCAAATGGAAGGCATTCATTTTTCAGCTCAAAGTTGCTGATTGAAGAAGGTAAAACAGAACCAGTCTTGGTTTTCGGCGATATTTGAAAATTCGGCAAAATTCACAGAAAGTGAATCAGCTTTTGAAATTTGTAACACAATAAGAGTTCCATACAAAGTTTCAAACGCAATAAGTGGAACTAAATTTGGAGTTTTGAGCAACAAGATATAACAGTTTGAATTCGGTTGATTTTTGTAATCTGATCAGTGAATTTCCAGATTTGAAGAGCAATGTTTGGGGCATTATTTAGGCATCGAAATGGTATTGAAATTACACCAAATTTGGTACACTTAAACCTCCATATAGCGACTACTTCTCTATAAAAATTCAGGTAAAAAATCACACGAAAAGGTAATTAATGAAACGACCGAAATTTGGGAGAATTTCAAAGCTAATCTGCCAACCGTAGTTCTCTTCCTTTCTCAAACGTTTTGTCCAACACAATCAGCCCCAATTCGCTCCAATTTTGAAACCAAGATTCCAGAAACATTTAATAAGTAATTTATGGTTAAATGACAGTAAAATTTTTGAAATATAACATCCTAAAACAGATTTGACCATTTGGTCTGCAAGGAAGGGAAAAGTTTCCAATTTCCAGCTTTGTCGCATTTTTGAAATCAAGCCATATCTAACTCTATGCAACTCCAAATTGAGAATGCTTGATGGCATTGGAAACTAGGTTCAGAATTATACAATTTATCAGAAGACCTCATTTTGAAAATCTTTTCACAAGTGGGACAAAATTGAGCCACAAGATGCAGCTTCCCAGTTTCATTCGAACACATAGGCAAAGCAGAACAACCGACTTTTCCGATTCGCTACGAATCACTCAAAATGAACTAGTAGGCGATTTTTATACCGTTGGAAAGATATCAACGTCTAGTTTTGAATGCCACAAACGGCACTCATGTTTGATTTTTATACAAAGAGTTACATTCAGACAAAGAAGCACTGTCTGAGTGTATTGTTATACGTTTTCTAGATTTGAATCTTTACCAAAACTCAAGTTTTGTGCAACCAAATGAAACGATTTTTGAAAGGCACCTTGTACACACAATATACAACATATATGTATCAATTTCACGATCAACCAAGTATCAAAATTTTGAAATACAAACAGGACAACATGGACAGAATTTTCAGCCAGCTTCCTTTCCAAGTTTTCCTTCGATTTCTGTCTACTTTCTAACCGTAATCAAGTTATATATCACATAAACAACCACAACGAAACTGTTGATCTTGATCCCTATCTTTTGATATTTACAAAATAATAGATAATACTGATGTCTCTTCAAGAAATATTTTCAGTTATGAAGCAAATCAGATTCAAAGATCAAGTGCAAATGAAAGGGACAATGGCTGCTGAAAGCTGTCGAATGCTTGGATCGGACGTCCGATAATCATTGCGCAACTTCAGACGCATGAAGAACTCCACCGCCATACGTCCGAAGGAAATAATACATTCCCCCTGGCTCACTGACCTCGATTGGATGCAAGCATTGGACGTTCAATAGGATCGTTCAAACTCGATGAAAGCTGTCGAACGCTCACAAAGACAATACCGGACGTCCGATAAAATTGAGATATTCCTTCTAACTCATTGCCTGCTTTCGGATGCAAGCACCGGACGTCCGATAGTATTGAAGAAGATTTTTCAAACTCACTGCCTGCTGTCGGACGCAAGAAACCAGACTATCGGACGTCCAATACTCCAACGGCTAGTTGGCTCTTCAGCTACTTTCTATTCGTTGGAAGCATTAATGAAGCACTTTCTTGGTCTCCTATAAATAGAGTATGGTCAGAAATTTTAAACAATTTTTGCACACTGAAGATACAAAAGATCTAGAGTAGTTTTAGTGAGAAAACACTCTCCAAGGAAGATTTGTAGTCTTAGTAGTGTGAGGTTCATTGTAAGCTTTTTATTTGTGAGTGAATACTTCATGAGTGTAGCTCTGTGAGGGTTGTCCTGAGGGATAGTAAAACTTCCTAGGTTGATCGAGTGGAGTTCGGAGTAAGGAGGAGGTGAACCTTTCTTTGTACACAAGAGTGATTGTAATTCATCAATTTGAAGAAGCTTGTTTGAATTAATCTACAAGCTCAAGAGGAGTTGGGTAGTTAATTGGTTTGCAATTATTTCCTTTGTATTTACTTATTGTTACGTTTGTGATCTTTACATTGCTTATCTCTTTTACTTCTTTCAAGTGATTTTGTTCATTCATTAATTGATTCATTGTGTGAACACTTAGAAAAGAGGGTAAATTTCATATTGAGCAAAAAATGCCCATAACTTAATTAGGTTTTTAATCAACCTAATTCATCCCTCTTAGGTTGTCTTCGATCCTTACACAAACAATCAAGCCTCAAACCAGCTACCTACAAGCCTCCTCAACACCGCTAGCCTATGATTTAAAGCGAAATAAATGATTTCCTCAAGTCCTCTAACCTATTTTCTTGCTTAGGGTTGTAAACCCATGAAGATTAACCGTTAAATTTCTTGTAGTTTGAAAGATAAAAGAGGTGGAGTGGTTACCCTTAAAACCCTTGAAGAAAACCAGATTATCCACCGAAATTTCCTCCAAGAAATTCCATAGGATTGCTTCTTACTCCAAGCTTGGATGAATCTCCAAGAAACTAGAAAGTTGGATGAAGATTTGCAAGTGAATTGGAGCCAAAGAAATGGAGTTTTTCTTCTTCCTTTTTCCTCTTGATTGGTCAGGCTGAATGAGGTGAGAGAAATGAGGGTTTTGTGTGATGAAAACTTGGAGAGAAAGAATAGAAAAAGCTACTTTAAGATGGTGCACAAAAGTCAACTCTTAATAGTGCAAAATATGGTTTCGTACTACCATTTTCTCTCGGGTTTGATACACTCATACACTAATCCTCCAACGTAATTCCTTTAACACTGTAATTACTCACTCTTACGAGTCTAGTATTAATTTCTCAAATCTTTACTTAGTTGTTTCGACGCGAAATGCGCGAACTTTCGACTCGTGCGCGATAAAGCAAAATTTTGAACTCACTCACCTCTAATTCCTCAATTAACTTTTTTTAGTCTACTAATGATCATACTTAATTCTCCAAGATTATTGCACTCTCGGATTGAATATTGCTTCAAAAAACGTGCACTCGTTATTCCTTACTAGACGAGCCGCAGAAAAATTTAATTTGCTAACATGACGTTTTAAAAATATAAGTGAAACATTGTTCCATGTAAATGAATTTAAAATGGTTGAAATAAATTATTTGGAGAAAACGGGTGAATAAATAATTAAATAAACCAGTAAAATAGAATTAAAAGTAAGTAAAATTCGGGTCCTCACATCTTAGGTTCGTTCAAAAGGAGGAGAAAATGAAGTGAATTTTGCTCAAAATTTTCAAGATAAAGACCAAAAATATCTTGGTCAAAGGATGAGTAGTTGGCCAACAAGTGTCGACTTAGGATTTAAGCTTATCCCTTCATCTTTCCTTTGTCTCTAATGGTTAATAATCTATATTGTTTCCTCTAATTCACTCTTAGCACTTCTAATCATATAAACCCTTTAGTAAAATATCCGTTTTCATTCACTAAATTTTTTTTACGCACCTCACTAGTGGATCCCACTTCTATAATGCGCTACGAACTTTATATGCACTAATTTATAGAAAAAAAATGATTAAAAATCTTGATTCATTTATAAAAATATCTGGAAAACTAAGGCAATAAAGTAAAGTAAGGAACATTGTTCAAACAAATAAAATAAAATAAAAATAATTTTCGGGTCCTTACAGGAGAAGGAGGAGGAAAACAATCAAAGCTCTTTGGCACACAGATTTGTTATATCACACAACTCTCTTTATGCTAACGGGCAAAATAAATTTCTGCTTTTTCTTTTTTAATATTAGTAAAGGTCATAACACGCATCCAAGTGCTACTATTGAGGATGCGCAAAAAGGTAAGCTCTTAGTGTAAGCCTGGATTACAATAACAGCGTGGGTAAGACTTACCCACATAATATATGCTACACTTTAGATGGAAATTAAAAATTGTCAATTGTATAAAGTAAATGTTAGAATCCTTCTAGAAAAACCGGAAACTTCTCCTTGTATTTCAATCTTAGAGTTAAAATTTCTCAATGGCTTCCAGCCCAACTTGAGATTCAAAGCCCATATGTTGATTGAGTATATGATTCTAAAATAGACACCTTGTAAAGCCCTAGGTTCATGGTTGATCCAAGCAATTTTTGAAATGAAATCACAAATGATAACTCAAGTTATTCAATAGTTCATGATTCATGAGTTATATACTATTCCTTTCTCTTGTCCAATCTCAACTTGGGACATTTCACCTTTAGAATTTTGCATGCATAGAAACCACATGAGATTTGCTTTAATACCATTTATAATGGTTCTAAATTCACGGGTTGGCCCAAGTAACTTTTGAAGTGAAACCACGGGTTCGAAATAGTGAATCCAAATTATTCAGGAGCTGATGAGTGGTAGGTTATATATGATTCCTTTCTCTTATTCCGTTTTGGTGTGGGACATTTAAGCCCTTGTAGCCAAATTCAGTTTTATATTTTTGATGTTATCAA